>NC_084608.1:36149856-36319229 GCF_033807715.1 Cololabis saira
CATGTAATTATTAGAAAATGCTACAGTAAAAGAACTTGAAAATGATGTCAGAGGTACCTGGGGACATGATGAACAAGAATACGTTGCAGTTTGCTGAAAACAATTTGATTTGTTATTTTAATGAATATTTAAAATCTGCCTATATAGAAATGAATGGGATTCTGAATGGGCGATTGGTTTCGCTTTTTTTATCGTTTTCTTAGACTTTAGTAAAACTACAAAAAGGAATGACATATGTATCTATTTCAAGACATAATAATACTAGCCGTTTTGAAGCCGTCAACACGCTTTACCGTACAACGCGATGTAGAGGGGCAATTGATTTCCAAGCGCAGATAGCGCGACTGCTCCTCTCCGAAGCGGAGATGGCGTGACCGCAGTCACAAACTCGTACGATCATTATAAAACCAAAACTCTTCACGGAACGCAACGCAAAGCAAAGAACAGCATTACCTATGCAGCTGAAATCGGAAGAAATGCCCCCCTATTTGAGGGAGGAGACGGGGCGGAGTGTTGTGCTCCCCCATGTGCGCTCAAATCCACGCTGATTGGTTCGTACAGAGAAACCTGCGTGGATTTGGGCGAATGCACAGCTTTGTACATCGGAATTTTTGCGTTCGTGTAAATTCCATGCACGGTTTCACGTTGAAATCCATGTACTCTTAGTACATGAGGCCCCAGGTCCCTGAAACAGAAACTGGAGCAGGAGCAGAGACACAAACAGCAACCAGTCCAGGTCCCTGAGACAGAAACTGGACTAGAATACTGAGACTATCTGTCCCCAGAACTCTGGAGTGACAGCCACAATCTAGACAAAGTTGTGGGTAGGGATGGGAATCAAAAACCGGTTCCATGTAGAACTCTAGAGTACCTGGATGTGGGTTCTATGTAGAACTGTACCTGGATGTGGGTTCTATGTAGAACTGTACCTGGATGTGGGTTCTATGTAGAACTGTACCTGGATGTGGGTTCTATGTAGAACTGTACCTGGTTCTATGTAGAACTGTACCTGGTTCTATGTAGAACTGTACCTGGATGTAGGTTCTATGTAGAACTGTACCTGGATGTGGGTTCTATGTAGAACTGTACCTGGATGTGGGTTCTATGTAGAACTGTACCTGGATGTGGGTTCTATGTAGACCTGTACCTGGATGTGGGTTCTATGTAGAACTGTACCTGGATGAGGGTTCTATGTAGAACTGTACCTGGATGTGGGTTCTATGTAGAACTGTACCTGGATGTGGGTTCTATGTAGAACTGTACCTGGATGTGGGTTCTATGTAGAACTGGTTCTATGTAGAACTGTACCTGGATGTAGGTTCTATGTAGAACTGTACCTGGATGAGGGTTCTATGTAGAACTGTACCTGGATGTGGGTTCTATGTAGAACTGTACCTGGATGTGGGTTCTATGTAGAACTGTACCTGGATGTGGGTTCTATGTAGAACTGGTTCTATGTAGAACTGTACCTGGATGTAGGTTCTATGTAGAACTGTACCTGGATGTGGGTTCTATGTAGAACTGTACCTGGATGTGGGTTCTATGTAGAACTGTACCTGGATGTAGGTTCTATGTAGAACTGTACCTGGATGTGGGTTCTATGTAGAACTGTACCTGGATGTGGGTTCTATGTAGAACTGTACCTGGATGAGGGTTCTATGTAGAACTGTACCTGGATGTAGGTTCTATGTAGAACTGTACCTGGATGTGGGTTCTATGTAGAACTGTACCTGGATGAGGGTTCTATGTAGAACTGTACCTGGATGTGGGTTCTATGTAGAACTGTACCTGGATGTGGGTTCTATGTAGAACTGTACCTGGATGTGGGTTCTATGTAGAACTGGTTCTATGTAGAACTGTACCTGGATGTGGGTTCTATGTAGAACTGTACCTGGATGTGGGTTCTATGTAGAACTGTACCTGGATGTGGGTTCTATGTAGAACTGTACCTGGATGTAGGTTCTATGTAGAACTGTACCTGGATGTAGGTTCTATGTAGAACTGTACCTGGATGTGGGTTCTATGTAGAACTGTACCTGGATGTGGGTTCTATGTAGAACTGTACCTGGATGTGGGTTCTATGTAGAACTGTACCTGCATGTGGGTTCTATGTAGAACTGTACCTGGATGTGGGTTCTATGTAGAACTGTACCTGGATGTGGTTCTATGTAGAACTGTACCTGGATGTGGGTTCTATGTAGAACTGTACCTGGATGTGGTTCTATGTAGAACTGTACCTGGATGTGGGTTCTATGTAGAACTGTACCTGGATGTGGGTTCTATGTAGAACTGTACCTGGATGTGGGTTCTATGTAGAACTGTACCTGGATGTGGGTTCTATGTAGAACTGTACCTGGATGTGGTTCTATGTAGAACTGTACCTGCATGTGGGTTCTATGTAGAACTGTACCTGGATGTGGTTCTATGTAGAACTGTACCTGTACCTGGTTCTATGTAGAACTGTACCTGGATGTGGGTTCTATGTAGACCTGTACCTGGTTCTATGTAGAACTGTACCTGGATGTGGGTTCTATGTAGACCTGTACCTGGTTCTATGTAGAACTGTACCTGGATGTGGGTTCTATGTAGAACTGTACCTGGATGTGGGTTCTATGTAGAACTGGTTCTATGTAGAACTGTACCTGGATGTGGGTTCTATGTAGAACTGTACCTGGATGTGGGTTCTATGTAGAACTGTACCTGGATGTGGTTCTATGTAGAACTGTACCTGGATGTGGGTTCTATGTAGAACTGTACCTGGATGTGGGTTCTATGTAGAACTGTACCTGGATGTGGGTTCTATGTAGAACTGTACCTGTACCTGGTTCTATGTAGAACTGTACCTGGATGTGGTTCTATGTAGAACTGTACCTGGATGTGGGTTCTATGTAGAACTGTACCTGGATGTGGTTCTATGTAGAACTGTACCTGGATGTGGTTCTATGTAGAACTGTACCTGGATGTGGTTCTATGTAGAACTGTACCTGGATGTGGTTCTATGTAGAACTGTACCTGGTTCTATGTAGAACTGTACCTGGATGTGGTTCCATGTAGAACTGTACCTGGATGTGGTTCTATGTAGAACTGTACCTGGTTCTATGTAGAACTGTACCTGGATGTGGTTCTATGTAGAACTGTACCTGGATGTGGGTTCTATGTAGAACTGTACCTGTACCTGGTTCTATGTAGAACTGTACCTGGATGTGGTTCTATGTAGAACTGTACCTGGATGTGGGTTCTATGTAGAACTGTACCTGGATGTGGTTCTATGTAGAACTGTACCTGGATGTGGGTTCTATGTAGAACTGTACCTGGATGTGGGTTCTATGTAGAACTGTACCTGGATGTGGGTTCTATGTAGAACTGTACCTGGATGTAGGTTCTATGTAGAACTGTACCTGGATGTAGGTTCTATGTAGAACTGTACCTGGATGTGGGTTCTATGTAGAACTGTACCTGGATGTGGGTTCTATGTAGAACTGTACCTGGATGTGGGTTCTATGTAGAACTGTACCTGCATGTGGGTTCTATGTAGAACTGTACCTGGATGTGGGTTCTATGTAGAACTGTACCTGGATGTGGTTCTATGTAGAACTGTACCTGGATGTGGGTTCTATGTAGAACTGTACCTGGATGTGGTTCTATGTAGAACTGTACCTGGATGTGGGTTCTATGTAGAACTGTACCTGGATGTGGGTTCTATGTAGAACTGTACCTGGATGTGGGTTCTATGTAGAACTGTACCTGGATGTGGTTCTATGTAGAACTGTACCTGCATGTGGGTTCTATGTAGAACTGTACCTGGATGTGGTTCTATGTAGAACTGTACCTGGATGTGGTTCTATGTAGAACTGTACCTGGATGTGGTTCTATGTAGAACTGTACCTGGATGAGGTTCTATGTAGAACTGTACCTGGATGTGGTTCTATGTAGAACTGTACCTGGATGTGGGTTCTATGTAGAACTGGTTCTATGTAGAACTGTACCTGGATGTGGGTTCTATGTAGAACTGTACCTGGATGTGGTTCTATGTAGAACTGTACCTGGATGTGGGTTCTATGTAGAACTGTACCTGGATGTGGTTCTATGTAGAACTGTACCTGGATGTGGGTTCTATGTAGAACTGTACCTGGATGTGGTTCTATGTAGAACTGTACCTGGATGTGGGTTCTATGTAGAACTGTACCTGGATGTGGGTTCTATGTAGAACTGGTTCTATGTAGAACTGTACCTGGATGTGGTTCTATGTAGAACTGTACCTGGATGTGGTTCTATGTAGAACTGTACCTGGATGTGGGTTCTATGTAGAACTGTACCTGGATGTGGGTTCTATGTAGAACTAGAACTGTACCTGGATGTGGGTTCTCTGTAGAACTGTACCTGGATGTGGTTCTATGTAGAACTGTACCTGGATGTGGTTCTATGTAGAACTGTACCTGGATGTGGGTTCTATGTAGAACTGTACCTGGATGTGGTTCTATGTAGAACTGTACCTGGATGTGGGTTCTATGTAGAACTGTACCTGGATGTGGTTCTATGTAGAACTGTACCTGGTTCTATGTAGAACTGTACCTGGATGTGGTTCTATGTAGAACTGTACCTGGATGTGGGTTCTATGTAGAACTGTACCTGGATGTGGGTTCTATGTAGAACTGTACCTGGATGTGGTTCTATGTAGAACTGTACCTGGATGTGGGTTCTATGTAGAACTGTACCTGGATGTGGTTCTATGTAGAACTGTACCTGGATGTGGGTTCTATGTAGAACTGTACCTGGATGTGGGTTCTACGTAGAACTGTACCTGGATGTGGGTTCTATGTAGAACTGTACCTGGATGTGGTTCTATGTAGAACTGTACCTGGATGTGGGTTCTATGTAGAACTGTACCTGGATGTGGGTTCTATGTAGAACTGTACCTGGTTCTATGTAGAACTGTACCTGGATGTGGGTTCTATGTAGAACTGTACCTGGATGTGGGTTCTATGTAGAACTGTACCTGGATGTGGGTTCTATGTAGAACTGTACCTGGATGTGGGTTCTATGTAGAACTGTACCTGGATGTGGGTTCTACGTAGAACTGTACCTGGATGTGGGTTCTATGTAGAACTGTACCTGGATGTGGGTTCTATGTAGAACTCCCCCTCAAAGTCCACCTGCACCGCCTCCCCGTTGGGCGCCGTGACGACCCAGACACAGTCCACGTTCTGGGGATAGTTCTGGGGGTAGTTGGGGGACGAGATGTAGCCGGGAGGATCGTTGTGGTTCAGGTGGACCAAACCTCCACAACCTGGAACCAGAAGCAGAGAGGAAACCTCAGAACCAGAACCAGAACCAGAACCAGAACCAGAAACAGAGAGGAAACCTCACAACCAGAACCAGAACCAGAGAGAGAGACCAGGAACCAGGAAGCAGGAAGCAGGAACCAGGAACAGGAACCAGGAAGCAGGAAGCAGGAAGCAGGAACCAGGAACAGGAAGCAGGAGCAGGAACCAGGAAGCAGGAAAAAAACATTGTTTTTACTTTTTTCTCGATATTTCGACTTTTTTCCCAAAATTTCGACTTTTTTTTTAATTTATTCTCAAAATTTCAACTTTTTTCTTAAAATTTCAACTTTTTTCTCGACTTTTTTTTCTCAAAATTTCAACTTTTTTCTTAAAATTTCAACTTTTTTCTCGACTTTTTTCTCAAAATTTCAACTTTTTTCTCGACTTTTTTCTCAAAATTTCAACTTTTTTCTCGACTTTTTTCTCAAAATTTATTTTTTTCCTTTCCTTTTTATCTCAACATTCGCAGGAAGCAGGAAGCAGGAAGCAGAACGCAGGAACAGGAACCAGGAAGCAGGAAGCAGGAACCAGGAACAGGAAGCAGGAAGCAGGAAGCAGGAACCAGGAACAGGAAGCAGGAAGCAGGAAGCAGGAACCAGGAAGCAGGAAAAAAACATTGTTTTTACTTTTTTCTCGATATTTCGACTTTTTTCCCAAAATTTCGACTTTTTTTTTAATTTATTCTCAAAATTTCAACTTTTTTCTCAAAATTTCTACTTTTTTCTCAAAATTTCAACTTTTTTCTTAAAATTTCTACTTTTTTCTCGACTTTTTTTTCTCAAAATTTCAACTTTTTTCTCAAAATTTCAACTTTTTTCTCGACTTTTTTCTCAAAATTTCAACTTTTTTCTCGACTTTTTTTTCCTCAAAATTTTAACTTTTTTCTCAAAATTTAAACTTTTTTCTCGACTTTTTTCTCAAAATTTATTTCTTTCCTTTCTTTTTTATCTCAACATTCGCAGGAAGCAGGAAGCAGGAAGCAGGAAACAGGAACCAGGAAGCAGGAAGCGTACCCTGGCTGTGGGCCTCGAAGGTCAGCTTGAAACCGGCCGCCTCGTTGGACGAGTCCGTCAGGAAACGCATGAAGAGGTGGTTGTCGGAGGTCTGGACCAGGGACGGGGGGCTGGTACCGCAGATCCGGTCCCCGAGGAGCGGGGCGGACCCATCCGGACCGTTCCTGAGCTGAACAGAGATAAACGTTACTGATCAAACCGTCCGGACCGTTCCTGAGCTGGAAACAGAGATAAACGTTACTGATCAAACCGTCCGGACCGTTCCTGAGCTGAACAGAGAGATAAACGTTACTGATCAAACCGTCCGGACCGTTCCTGAGCTGGAAACAGAGAGATAAACGTTACCGATCAAACCGTCCGGACCGTTCCTGAGCTGGAAACAGAGATAAACGTTACTGATCAAACCGTCCGGACCGTTCCTGAGCTGGAAACAGAGATAAACGTTACTGATCAAACCGTCCGGACCGTTCCTGAGCTGGAAACAGAGATAAACGTTACTGATCAAACCGTCCGGACCGTTCCTGAGCTGAACAGAGATAAATGTTACTGATCAAACCGTCCGGACCGTTCCTGAGCTGAACAGAGATAAACGTTACTGATCAAACCGTCCGGACCGTTCCTGAGCTGGAAACAGAGATAAACGTTACTGATCAAACCGTCCGGACCGTTCCTGAGCTGGAAACAGAGAGATAAACGTTACTGATCAAACCGTCCGGACCGTTCCTGAGCTGGAAACAGAGATAAACGTTACTGATCAAACCGTCCGGACCGTTCCTGAGCTGGAAACAGAGATAAACGTTACTGATCAAACCGTCCGGACCGTTCCTGAGCTGAACAGAGAGATAAACGTTACTGATCAAACCGTCCGGACCGTTCCTGAGCTGGAAACAGAGATAAACGTTACTGATCAAACCGTCCGGACCGTTCCTGAGCTGGACAGAGATAAATGTTACTGATCAAACCGTCCGGACCGTTCCTGAGCTGGAAACAGAGATAAACGTTACTGATCAAACCGTCCGGACCGTTCCTGAGCTGAACAGAGATAAACGTTACTGATCAAACCGTATTTTTTCATTATGTACTTTGGGAAAAAAGTCGAAATGTCGAGAAAAAAGTCGAAATGTTGAGATAAAAAGGAAAGGAAAAAGGAAGAAAAAAAGAAATTTTGAGAAAAAAGTTGAGAAAAAAGTTGAAATTTTGAGAAAAAAGTTGAGAAAAAAGTTGAAATTTTGAGAAAAAAGTTGAGAAAAAAGTTGAAATTTTGAGAAAAAAGTTGAGAAAAAAGTTGAGAAAAAAGTTGAAATTTTGAGAAAAAAATTGAAATTTTGAGAAAAAAGTTGAAATTTTGATAAACGTTACTGATCAAACCGTCCGGACCGTTCCTGAGCTGGACAGAGATAAACGTTACTAAGGATTCATTATAACTCTATTCAGGTACACAAACAGGGAAACCATTGCTAACAACATTGGTGTCAAGGCTTATTTACCAGCCCTAAAGATCTTGTTTTCCTCAGATGATAAAGGTTCGTTGACGACGATATTTAGTCATCATTTTCATTGACGAAGCACCTTTACTTGTCACCGAGGTCTGGATAGATCTGTTTACGACCCGTTCAACAGGGAAACATGTCTAACGTACAGGACATCACCGTCCCCAGGAATCCTTCAGCAGACGGGGTTAAGAGCACCAAGATCTCCAAGAGCAATCCTCTTCCAACCCTAAAGCACCTTTGTGGAGTTCCAGGTCTGGTCTTAGGGAAATGTCTAAAACAACCAGACCTGGGACTATCGTGGAGATGCCCTGGTGCAACAGGAGGTGGATGGAGAGAGTCTTAGGCCACGTTTACACAGAGCCGGGTATTTACAAAAACAAAATGTCGACTTTTTTCTCAAAATTTTGACTTTTTCTCAAAACTTCGACTTTTTACTCAAAACTTCGACTTTTTTCTCAAAATTTTGACTTTTTCTCAAAACTTCGACTTTTTACTCAAAACTTCGACTTTTTTCTCAAAATTTTGACTTTTTCTCAAAACTTTCTCAAAATTTCGACTTAAGGTGCTATGAGCAGCCAAACCTACAGGGGGCAGTGTAACGAGAAGATAAAGTCATGCTAGCCAATCAGAATCCTGGAAAAAAACATCAACAAATGACACGAGTAACTTCCAGTTACTTCCAAGATGAACCAGAGTCTTTGGTTTGGAGTGACAGAGAAGTGGAGTTACTTCTCAACTGACTTTGACTTTTTTCTCAACATTTTGACTTTTTTCTCAACATTTTGACTTTTTTCTCAACATTTTGACTTTTTTCTCAACATTTTGACTTTTTTCTCAACATTTTGACTTTTTTCTCGACATTTTGACTTTTTTCTCAAACTTTCGACTTCTTAAAATTTCGACTTTTTTTTTTACTTTCTTCTCAAAATTTCGACTTTTTTCTTAAAATTTCAACTTTTTTCTCGACATTTTTCTCACAATTTCTTTTTTTCTTCCTTTTTCCTTTCCTTTTTAATCTCGACATTTTGACTTTTTTCTTGACATTTCGACTCTTCTTAAAATTGACTTTTTTTTTTAATTTCTTCTCAAAATTTCAACTTTTTTCTTTACTTTTTTCTCAAAATTTCGACTTTTTTTTTTAAATTTCAACTTTTTTCTCGACATTTTTCTCACAATTTCTTTTTTCTTCCTTTGTCCTTTCCTTTTTAATCTCGACATTTTGACTTCTTTCTCGACATTTCCACTTTTTTCTCGACATTTCGACTTTTTTCTCAAAGTACATAATGACTCCCCCCAGTTCTAACTAATATAGAAACATGTGTTGTCTTTATTCTAAGGCTGATACAAGAGTTTTCATTTTTTGCAGCTCCAGATTAGTTTTTTGTGTTTTTGGTCCAATATGGATCTAAAACATTTTGGGTTGCTGATCCCCGGTGTAAACGAACGGCCAAAACGCATGAAAACGCCAGCGTTTCTGCTCCGTGGAAACGGGGCCTGAATGGATGGATGGAAGTTGCTCTTGAGCAACATGTTTTCACGTTTTTACCTCCAGATAGTCCCCGGTGCTGCACCGGGTCCCGTAGCCCTGGATCTGGAAGGGGGTCTGGAAGCTGACGGAGATCCGGGATCCGGGCGTCACCATGACGCTCCAGCTGCAGTTCAGACCCGGCAGGTAGTTCTGGGGGTGGTGGGGGCTGGTGAGGACGCCACGGTCCACGTGGAGGAGGCCGCCGCAGCCTGGACACAGATAAACTGTTATCTATAGAAGTCTGACGGAACCGCGGCCCACGTGGAGGAGGCCGCCGCAACCTCAACTTTTTTCTCAAAACTTCCAATTTTTTTCTCAAAATTTCGACTTTTTTCTCAAAATTTCGACTTTTTTCTCAAAATTTCGACTTTTTCTCAAAATTTTCGACTTTTTCTCAAAATTTCAACTTTTCTCTCGACTTTCTTCTTGACTTTTTTCTCGACTTTTTTCTCAAAATTTCAACTTTTTTCTCGACTTTTTCTCAAAATTTCAAATTTTTTCTCAAAATTTCAAATTTTTTCTCAAAATTCCAAATTTTTTCTCAAAATTTCAAATTTTTTCTCTACTTTTTTCTTGACTTTTTCTCAAAATTTGACTTTTTTCTCAAAATTTGACTTTTTTCTCAAAATTTCAACTTTTTTCTCAAAATTTCAACTTTTTTCTCGACTTTTTTCTCAACTTTTTTCTCAAAATTTCAACTTTTTTCTCGACTTTTTCTCAAAATTTACATTTTTTTCTCAAAATTTCGACTTTTTTCTCGACTTTTTCTCAAAATTTCGACTTTTTTCTCGACTTTTTCTCAAAATTTACATTTTTTTCTCAAAATTTCGACTTTTTTCTCAAAATTTCGACTTTTTTCTCTTCCAACCTGGAGACAAATAAACTGTTATCTATAGAAGTCTGACGGAACCGCGGTCCACGTGGAGGAGGCCGCGGCAACCTCAACTTTTTTTCAAAATTAAATTTTTTTTCTCAAGATTTCGACTTTTTTCTCTGCTTTTTTCTGGACTTTTTACTCGACTTTTTCTCAAAATTTGACTTTTTTCTCAAAATTTTAACTTTTTTCTCAAAATTTCAACTTTTTTCTCAAAATTTCAACTTTTTCTCAAAATTTAAACTTTTTTCTTGACTTTTTTCTCAAAATTTCGACTTTTTTCTCTTCCAACCTGGAGACAAATAAACTGTTATCTATAGAAGTCTGATGGAACCGCGGTCCACGTGGAGGAGGCCGCCGCAGCCTGGACACAAATAAACTGTTATCAACCGTATTTTCTGGACTAGAAGCCGCATCCGCTCTATTTAAAAAAAAGATCTGCAAGACGCAGATATTTCTGTTGTTAGATTAGATATTTACTACATGTACAGAAGGATTCTGAACTGTAAATGATGTACATGTTTGTACCTAAATAGATCTTTCCTAACAGTGTCTTTTAACACGGCAGCAACTTTGCTGATTAAAACGGGACAGAACCAAGAGAAAATAACCGGTATTTATTTATCTATTTATCTGTTTGAAATCTGCTTTGTGTTAGTGTTAGCGATTAGCGGCGCAGGTATCAGTGTTAGCAATTAGCGGCGCAGCACCTTTGGAGATGCTATATCTTTGTTAGCGATTAGCGGTGCAGGTATCAGTGTTAGCGATTAGCGGCGCAGCACCTTTGGAGATGCTATATCTGTGTTAGCGATTAGCGGCGCAGGTAACAGTGTTAGCGATTAGCGGCGCAGCACCTTTGGAGATGCTATATCTGTGTTAGCTATTAGCGGCACAGGTATCTGTGTTAGCGATTAGCGGCGCAGCACCTTTGGAGATGCTATATCTGTGTTAGCAATTAGCGGCGCAGGTAACAGTGTTAGCGATTAGCAGCGCAGCACCTTTGGAGATGCTATATCTGTGTTAGCAATTAGCGGCGCAGCACCTTTGGAGATGCTACATCTGTGTTAGCAATTAGCGGTGCAGGTATCAGTGTTAGCGATTAGCGGCACAGCATCTTTGGAGATGCTATATCTGTGTTAGCAATTAGCGGCGCAGCACCTTTGGAGAATGCTATATCTGTGATAGCAATTAGCGGTGCAGGTATCAGTGTTAGCGATTAGCGGCGCAGCACCTTTGGAGATGCTACATCTGTGTTAGCGGTTAGCGGTTAGCACCTTTGGAGTAGGAGGCGTTGAACCCTCGGCCGCTGACGGAGGAGTCTGAGGAGAAGTGGATGTACATGGAGTCTCCTGTGGAGTGGAGGGTTCCAGGGGGTTCCCGCCCGCAGAGGCTAGCTAGCACCGGGGAGAGACTGGTGGGACCTGGGGACACAAAAATACACAAACATACCGCCTTAAAACTGCTGGGGACACAATCATACCGCCTTAAAACTGCTTTCTTTGAATATTTGTCTTTATCTGAGAACTAATCTACTCAAACATCGTCGTCTTATAATCAGGTCGTCTTATATTCGGGACAATACGGTACTTTAAAGTATTATAAAAAAAATGTAATGAAACATGCACGATGACAAATAAAGAATCTTGAATCTTGAAAAAAAAAAATAATAATTTTAAAGTCACCCAACAAGGAAAGGGTTGCAGTGTCTTCTAACTCAGACCAAGACCACAACCCTCTTCAGAGGAGACTTCTCTGGACTGGTCCGTTACCATGGAAACGTGGATTGTACTAACTGAGGAGTCCCACAGGGCTCCGTATGAAGAACTCTGCTTGCTAACACTCACCGTCCCTGATGACGAGACTGTCGTAGAAACACGGCGACGATCCCTCCATGTCCAGAGATAAGAGGTTCAACTCCACGATGGAGTCGGAGCGGATCAGCCAGGAACACTCCTGATTGGTCGGGTAGTTGTCCGGCCAGCCGGGGGAGAACAGGAGGCCGGGGGCGTCGCCCGCTACGAGCTGTCCACCACACGCTCCTGAAACACAGGGACAGTTGTTGATGTGATGAACGAACGAACGAACGAACGAACGAACGAACGAACGAACGAACGAACGAACGAACGAACGAACGAACGAACTGCTGCTCCATCAGCTCGGAGGTTGGTTCCTGCTTGTAAAACCAAACGTTACAAAAACAGCTTTGTACCAGCTAGGAATGGGTGATATTTTACCGTTCATTTCATTTCATTTCATTTTATTCTTTATTTCATTCAAAAAACAAAACAATTCAATACAAATACAAATGTTCCTAACTTGTGAATGAAAAGGGAGCAGAAAGAAGAAGAATCTTATCTGATCTGCCCCTTTCACAAATAACATAAATTAAAAATAATAATAATAAAAAAACAACTAAGTGAATAAAAACAACTAAAATAAAATTAAATTAAAATAACATTAAAATAAAATTACCACCGCCTAGGCGTCTGTCAATCAAACCCAACATTTTCCGTTATATTTCCTTAACATACAGGCTTTAATTGTTCTTTTGAATGTAATGTTTGATTTAGATTCTTTGTTTTCTTTATTCAGATTGTTCCATAAATTGATTCCTTTCACAGAAACACAACGTTCCATCAATTTAGTCCTGCATCTTGGTTTTTTAAAGATCTCTGTTCCTTTTAAGTTATACTTGCTTTTTCTTTTTTCAAATCTTTTCTGAATGTTGATTGGTAAAGTTTTTTTATGAGCTTTAAACATAATTTGCAGAATACTATAGTCTACTAGTTCAAGAAATTTCAACAATTTTAACTGAAGGAATAATGGATTTGTTGGATCTCTATATCGTTTTCTACTGATTATTCTTATGACTCTTTTTTGCAGAATGAAAATTGACTGAATAAATGTTTTACAGGCATTTATTTCCCCCAAACTTCAACACAGTAGGTCAGATATGGAACAATTATAGTGTTGTATAAAATGTACAATGCTTTGTTGTCCAATGAATCCTTTACTTTGTGTAACAGAGCAATTGTTTTTGATATTTATATTTATATTATCTTTGTATAATGTATATGTGATTTCCAATTCAAATTCTCATCCGTTCACGATAAACCGTCAAAAGAATTCCCCACGGTAAGAATTTGTATCTCGTGGTAAAAATGATAAATTCCCGTTGATGACGTTTTTGTGAAAGAAAGAAAGAAAGAAAGAAAGAAAGAAAGAAAGAAAGAAAGAAAGAAAGAAATTAGCCTAGAAGGAAAGAAAGAAAGAAAGAAAGAAAGAAAGAAAGAAAGAAAGAAAGAAAGAAAGAAAGAAAGAAAGAAAGAAAGAAAGAAAGAAAGAAAGAAAGAAAGAAAGAAAGAAAGAAAGAAAGAAAGAAAGAAAGAAATAAAGAAAGAAAGAAATTTGCCTAAAAAGAAAGAAAGAAAGAAAGAAAGAAAGAAAGAAAGAAAGAAAGAAAGAAAGAAAGAAAGAAAGAAAGAAAGAAAGAAAGAAAGAAAGAAAGAAAGAAAGAAAGAAAGAAAGAAAGAAAGAAAGAAAGTAGCCTAGAAGGAAAGAAAGAAAGAAAGAAAGAAAGAAAGAAAGAAAGAAAGAAAGAAAGAAAGAAAGAAAGAAAGAAAGAAAGAAAGAAAGAAAGAAAGAAAGAAAGAAAGAAATTTGCCTAAAAAGAAAGAAAGAAAGAAAGAAAGAAAGAAAGAAAGAAAGAAAGAAAGAAAGAAAGAAAGAAAGAAAGAAAGAAAGAAAGAAAGAAAGAAAGAAAGAAAGAAAGAAAGAAAAGGTATTGGTATTTTTTTATCGTTATCGGGATAAATGCCAGAAATTATCGTGATCATTTTTTTAGTCCATACCGCCCATCCCTAATTGACAGATGTAAATGTAGTCAGTAACACAGGTAGACGTCAGCGGTGGTGGACGGGTTCTGACCTGGCGGGACGGTGGGTGGAGGTCCAGAGTCCTGCACGGCGCTCCACTCCACCAGGAATCCTCGACCTCCCATGAAGGAGTCGGACTGGAACTGCAGCGTTACGGAGCTTCCAGAACTCCGGACGAGGTGAGGCGGCCTCAGGCCGCAGAAGGTTCCCAGGGGGAAGTGGTGGACGTCAGGGCCGTCAAAGATCTGGGGAGGAAACGGAGGCGGGATTACAGGCTGTCCTAACTGCACACGAGCGTCCGACTATCGCGTCGCACTGCGTAACATCGGCCGCTCTCTGTCCTGAAACACTGAAAGTGTTACGGGCCCCCACAAAGATGGTTGAAAGACGGTTGAAAGACGGTTGAAAGACGGTTGAAAGCCGGTTGAAAGCCGGTTGAAAGCCGGTTGAAAGCCGGTTGAAAGCCGGTTGAAAGCCGGTTGAAAGCCGGTTGAAAGCCGGTTGAAAGACGGTTGAAAGACGGTTGAAAGACGGTTGAAAGACGGTTGAAAGACGGTTGAAAGCCGGTTGAAAGCCGGTTGAAAGCCGGTTGAAAGCCGGTTGAAAGCCGGTTGAAAGCCGGTTGAAAGCCGGTTGAAAGACGGTTGAAAGACGGTTGAAAGACGGTTGAAAGCCGGTTGAAAGACGGTTGAAAGACGGTTGAAAGACGGTTGAAAGCCGGTTGAAAGACGGTTGAAAGGCGGTTGAAAGACGGTTGAAAGACGGTTGAAAGCCGGTTGAAAGATGGTTGAAAGACGGTTGAAAGACGGTTGAAAGCCGGTTGAAAGACGGTTGAAAGACGGTTGAAAGACGGTTGAAAGTCGGTTGAAAGCCGGTTGAAAGCCGGTTGAAAGCCGGTTGAAAGCCGGTTGAAAGCCGGTTGAAAGACGGTTGAAAGACGGTTGAAAGCCGGTTGAAAGCCGGTTGAAAGCCGGTTGAAAGCCGGTTGAAAGACGGTTGAAAGCCGGTTGAAAGCCGGTTGAAAGCCGGTTGAAAGATGGTTGAAAGACGGTTGAAAGACGGTTGAAAGACGGTTGAAAGACGGTTGAAAGCCGGTTGAAAGATGGTTGAAAGACGGTTGAAAGACGGTTGAAAGCCGGTTGAAAGATGGTTGAAAGGCGGTTTAAAGACGGTTGAAAGCCGGTTGAAAGCCGGTTGAAAGCCGGTTGAAAGATGGTTGAAAGATGGTTGAAAGTCGGTTGAAAGATGGTTGAAAGGCGGTTTAAAGTCGGTTGAAAGATGGTTGAAAGGCGGTTTAAAGACGGTTGAAAGACGGTTGAAAGACGGTTGAAAGATGGTTGAAAGCCGGTTGAAAGATGGTTGAAAGATGGTTGAAAGACGGTTGAAAGACGGTTGAAAGATGGTTGAAAGCCGGTTGAAAGCCGGTTGAAAGATGGTTGAAAGACGGTTGAAAGCCGGTTGAAAGCCGGTTGAAAGCCGGTTGAAAGCCGGTTGAAAGCCGGTTGAAAGATGGTTGAAAGACGGTTGAAAGCCGGTTGAAAGCCGGTTGAAAGCCGGTTGAAAGATGGTTGAAAGACGGTTGAAAGATGGTTGAAAGATGGTTGAAAGCCGGTTGAAAGCCGGTTGAAAGCCGGTTGAAAGCCGGTTGAAAGCCGGTTGAAAGCCGGTTGAAAGTCGGTTGAAAGACGGTTGAAAGACGGTTGAAAGACGGTTGAAAGACGGTTGAAAGATGGTTGAAAGACGGTTGAAAGAAGGTTGAAAGACGGTTGAAAGGCGGTTGAAAGATGGTTGAAAGACGGTTGAAAGACGGTTGAAAGAAGGTTGAAAGACGGTTGAAAGCCGGTTGAAAGAAGGTTGAAAGACGGTTGAAAGACGGTTGAAAGACGGTTGAAAGACGGTTGAAAGACGGTTGAAAGACGGTTGAAAGACGGTTGAAAGACGGTTGAAAGACGGTTGAAAGACGGTTGAAAGACGGTTGAAAGACGGTTGAAAGCCGGTTGAAAGACGGTTGAAAGACGGTTGAAAGACGGTTGAAAGATGGTTGAAAGCCGGTTGAAAGACGGTTGAAAGATGGTTGAAAGACGGTTGAAAGACGGTTGAAAGACGGTTGAAAGATGGTTGAAAGAAGGTTGAAAGATGGTTGAAAGACGGTTGAAAGATGGTTGAAAGACGGTTGAAAGATGGTTGAAAGACGGTTGAAAGATGGTTGAAAGACGGTTGAAAGATGGTTGAAAGCCGGTTGAAAGACGGTTGAAAGACGGTTGAAAGATGGTTGAAAGATGGTTGAAAGAAGGTTGAAAGATGGTTGAAAGAAGGTTGAAAGATGGTTGAAAGACGGTTGAAAGATGGTTGAAAGGCGGTTGAAAGATGGTTGAAAGAAGGTTGAAAGATGGTTGAAAGAAGGTTGAAAGATGGTTGAAAGACGGTTGAAAGACGGTTGAAAGATGGTTGAAAGATGGTTGAAAGACGGTTGAAAGCCGGTTGAAAGCTGGTTGAAAGACGGTTGAAAGACGGTTGAAAGAAGGTTGAAAGACGGTTGAAAGCCGGTTGAAAGACGGTTGAAAGACGGTTGAAAGACGGTTGAAAGACGGTTGAAAGACGGTTGAAAGAAGGTTGAAAGACGGTTGAAAGACGGTTGAAAGACGGTTGAAAGACGGTTGAAAGATGGTTGAAAGACGGTTGAAAGAAGGTTGAAAGACGGTTGAAAGCCGGTTGAAAGACGGTTGAAAGATGGTTGAAAGACGGTTGAAAGACGGTTGAAAGACGGTTGAAAGACGGTTGAAAGAAGGTTGAAAGATGGTTGAAAGACGGTTGAAAGATGGTTGAAAGACGGTTGAAAGAAGGTTGAAAGACGGTTGAAAGGCGGTTGAAAGATGGTTGAAAGACGGTTGAAAGACGGTTGAAAGAAGGTTGAAAGACGGTTGAAAGCCGGTTGAAAGAAGGTTGAAAGACGGTTGAAAGACGGTTGAAAGACGGTTGAAAGACGGTTGAAAGACGGTTGAAAGCCGGTTGAAAGACGGTTGAAAGATGGTTGAAAAACGGTTGAAAGATGGTTGAAAGACGGTTGAAAGACGGTTGAAAGATGGTTGAAAGACGGTTGAAAGATGGTTGAAAGACGGTTGAAAGACGGTTGAAAGCCGGTTGAAAGACGGTTGAAAGATGGTTGAAAGACGGTTGAAAGATGGTTGAAAGCCGGTTGAAAGACGGTTGAAAGATGGTTGAAAGACGGTTGAAAGACGGTTGAAAGACGGTTGAAAGATGGTTGAAAGAAGGTTGAAAGATGGTTGAAAGACGGTTGAAAGATGGTTGAAAGATGGTTGAAAGACGGTTGAAAGATGGTTGAAAGACGGTTGAAAGACGGTTGAAAGCCGGTTGAAAGACGGTTGAAAGATGGTTGAAAGATGGTTGAAAGACGGTTGAAAGATGGTTGAAAGACGGTTGAAAGACGGTTGAAAGACGGTTGAAAGATGGTTGAAAGAAGGTTGAAAGATGGTTGAAAGACGGTTGAAAGATGGTTGAAAGACGGTTGAAAGAAGGTTGAAAGACGGTTGAAAGGCGGTTGAAAGATGGTTGAAAGAAGGTTGAAAGATGGTTGAAAGAAGGTTGAAAGATGGTTGAAAGACGGTTGAAAGACGGTTGAAAGTCGGTTGAAAGACGGTTGAAAGACGGTTGAAAGCTGGTTGAAAGACGGTTGAAAGACGGTTGAAAGACAGTTGAAAGACAGTTGAAAGCTGGTTGAAAGACGGTTGAAAGACGGTTGAAAGCTGGTTGAAAGATGGTTGAAAGATGGTTGAAAGACGGTTGAAAGTCGGTTGAAAGATGGTTGAAAGATGGTTGAAAGATGGTTGAAAGACGGTTGAAAGTCGGTTGAAAGACGGTTGAAAGACGGTTGAAAGCTGGTTGAAAGACGGTTGAAAGACGGTTGAAAGCTGGTTGAAAGATGGTTGAAAGACGGTTGAAAGACAGTTGAAAGACAGTTGAAAGATGGTTGAAAGACGGTTGAAAGACGGTTGAAAGAAGGTTGAAAGACGGTTGAAAGCCGGTTGAAAGACGGTTGAAAGACGGTTGAAAGCCGGTTGAAAGCCGGTTGAAAGATGGTTGAAAGCTGGTTGAAAGAAGGTTGAAAGACGGTTGAAAGACGGTTGAAAGCCGGTTGAAAGGCGGTTGAAAGATGGTTGAAAGATGGTTGAAAGCCGGTTGAAAGACGGTTGAAAGGCGGTTGAAAGACGGTTGAAAGACGGTTGAAAGACGGTTGAAAGACGGTTGAAAGATGGTTGAAAGACGGTTGAAAGACGGTTGAAAGAAGGTTGAAAGATGGTTGAAAGACGGTTGAAAGATGGTTGAAAGAAGGTTGAAAGATGGTTGAAAGAAGGTTGAAAGATGGTTGAAAGACGGTTGAAAGGCGGTTGAAAGATGGTTGAAAGATGGTTGAAAGGCGGTTGAAAGACGGTTGAAAGATGGTTGAAAGATGGTTGAAAGGCGGTTGAAAGACGGTTGAAAGCCGGTTGAAAGATGGTTGAAAGGCGGTTGAAAGACGGTTGAAAGCCGGTTGAAAGACGGTTGAAAGACGGTTGAAAGGCGGTTGAAAGACGGTTGAAAGACGGTTGAAAGACGGTTGAAAGACGGTTGAAAGCCGGTTGAAAGACGGTTGAAAGACGGTTGAAAGACGGTTGAAAGCCGGTTGAAAGACGGTTGAAAGATGGTTGAAAGCCGGTTGAAAGCCGGTTGAAAGCCGGTTGAAAGATGGTTGAAAGATGGTTGAAAGACGGATGAAAGCCGGTTGAAAGATGGTTGAAAGATGGTTGAAAGACGGATGAAAGCCGGTTGAAAGACGGTTGAAAGATGGTTGAAAGCCGGTTGAAAGCCGGTTGAAAGACGGTTGAAAGCCGGTTGAAAGATGGTTGAAAGACGGTTGAAAGACGGTTGAAAGATGGTTGAAAGCCGGTTGAAAGACGGTTGAAAGACGGTTGAAAGCCGGTTGAAAGATGGTTGAAAGATGGTTGAAAGATGGTTGAAAGCAGGTTGAAAGCCGGTTGAAAGCCGGTTGAAAGACGGTTGAAAGGCGGTTGAAAGGCGGTTGAAAGACGGTTGAAAGACGGTTGAAAGACGGTTGAAAGACGGTTGAAAGATGGTTGAAAGAAGGTTGAAAGACGGTTGAAAGCCGGTTGAAAGACGGTTGAAAGACGGTTGAAAGACGGTTGAAAGACGGTTGAAAGACGGTTGAAAGACGGTTGAAAGCCGGTTGAAAGACGGTTGAAAGACGGTTGAAAGACGGTTGAAAGACGGTTGAAAGCCGGTTGAAAGACGGTTGAAAGACGGTTGAAAGACGGTTGAAAGACGGTTGAAAGACGGTTGAAAGACGGTTGAAAGCCGGTTGAAAGACGGTTGAAAGACGGTTGAAAGACGGTTGAAAGTCGGTTGAAAGACGGTTGAAAGACGGTTGAAAGAAACTTCCAGCTCTCTGTCCATCTCCCTCCAGCAGCTGCCACTTTGGTCATTTAAAGAGATTATTTAATGATTTTAGATCAACCTTCAGGTTGTCGTAGCGGCAGGCGTGCAGGTCCTCGATGTCCATGTCCAGGAACTGGATCTGGACGAAGCGGTTTCCGTCCACCGTCACCGTCCAGCGATAGTCGGCGTTGTTCGGGTACGTCATCGGGTAAAGCGGCGACGCGATCTGGCCGCGCTCGCCCGTCACGTCGATGCCGTAAACTGTCGGGGGGAAAAACGTTACTCTGCAGCCAAACAGTTCAGGAAAACTAGGGCTGTCAGTTCAGCACGTTAATTACCGGATTTTCTGGACTATAAGCCGCTACTTTTTTCATAGGTTTTCAACCATGCAGCTTATACAAAGGTGCAGCTATTCTGTGGATTTTTCTTCCACCACTCGGGGCGCTCTAACTGGAATTAGAATCAAAACTAACACAAAATAAATACAAAGAAGAATACACTACTACTTCTTTAGCAGATAGAAGTAGAAGCAGATTTCAAACAGATAAATAGATAAATAAATAGCGGTTATTTTCTCTTGGTTCTGTCCTGTTTTAATCAGCAAAGTTGCTGCCGTGTTAAAAGACACTGTTAGGAAAGATCTATTTAGGTACAAACATGTACATCATTTACAGTTCAAAATCATTCTGTACGTGCAGGAAATATCTAATCTAACAACAGAAATATCTGCGGCTTGCATATCTTTGTTTTAAAATCGAGCGGATGCGGCTTGTATGCAGGTGCAGCTTATAGTCCAGAAAATACGATATTTGTTAAGGGTTGAGTTCTTACGGTGGGAGAACGTATTTGTTAACGGTTCTTACGGTGGGAGAACATATTTGTTAATGGATCTTACGGTGGGAGAACGTATTTGTTAACGGTTCTTACGGTGGGAGAACGTGGCCCTGAATCCGGCTCCACTGATCGAGGCGTCGGAGACGAACTTCACCCACAGGACGTGTCCGAGCAGAGACGTGTAGTTGGACGGAAGAGACGCGTCGCAGAACCGGCCGACTAACGGACCCGTGGAGTTTCCTTCCCTGACCTCCAGGTAGTCGTTCTGGCAACCAGATCCTCCCTGGAGCTGGAAGAAGCTGAGGAAAACACAAAACCAAAAACATAAAACTATCACGGATCTGGAGCTGGAAGAAGCTGAGGAAAACACAAAACCATGACAAAACCATCACTGATCTGGAGCTGGAACAAGCTGAGGAAAACACAAAACCAAAAACATAAAACCATCACTGAGAAAAATACAAAACCATCAAGGATCTGGAGCTGGAACAAGCTGAGGAAAACACAAAACCAAAAACATAAAACCATCACTGAGAAAAATACAAAACCATCAAGGATCTGGAGCTGGAACAAGCTGAGAAATGTCGAGAAAAAATCGAAATGTTGAGAAAAAAGTCGAAATGACGAGAAAAAAGTTGAAATTTTGAGAAAAAAGTTGAAATTTCAAGAAAAAAGTCGAAATGTCGAGAAAACATTCTAAATGTTAAGAAAAAAGTTTAAATGTCGAGAAAAAAGTCGAAATGTTGAGAAAAAAGGGGAAATGTTGAGAAAAAAGGGGAAATGTTGAGAAAAAAGTCGAAAGGTCCAGATTAAAAAGGAAAGGAAAAAGGAAGGAAGAAAAGGAAAAAAAGAAGGAAAACAAAGAAAAAGAGAAAAAGCAAAAACGAGAAAAAAAGAGAAAAAAGGAAAACAAAAAGAAAAAAGAAAAAGAAGAAAAAAGAGAAAAAAATAAAAAAAAAGGTCAAACATTTTTGAAAAAGCTCCAGGAGCCACTAGGGCGGCGCTACAGAGTTCTGTTTGCACAAATTCAGTCTCTCTGCGACAACAGCAGCGTTCAAACTCTTGCTAACCGTTTTAAAAATCAGTTTTTTTCCGGAGGTCTGAGAATATTTCACATGTTTCAGGGATTCACTTCATCTTTAAAGTAAATGTAAGACTTTAATATATCTCTGTTCTATGAATGACTGAATTCATTTCACCTTCAAATTTATAATGAATTCCAATTATTCTTGTTTTCTTCTCTGTTTTATATCTTTTTCTTAGGACATCTGTCTTCATTGGATGCTTGGATGCTGGAGGCATCACTTGACCAGATACTGTTGCTTTCAATGAATTTCCTCAATATGCAGATGACACTCATGTGTTGATACAAATGTAAGTCTATATGCAGATGACACTCATTTATAGTTGATACAAATGTAAGTCTATATGCTGATGACACTCATTTATAGTTGATACAAATGTCAGTCTATATGCAGATGACACTCATTTGGTTTTATACAAATGTCAGTCTATATGCAGATGACACTCATTTATAGTTGATACAAATGTCAGTCTATATGCAGATGACACTCATTTATAGTTGATACAAATGTCAGTTTATATGCAGATGACACTCATGTGTTGATACAAATGTCAGTCTTTATGCAGATGACACTCATTTGGTTTTATACAAATGTCAGTCTATATGCAGATGACACTCATTTATAGTTGATACAAATGTCAGTCTTTATGCAGATGACACTCATGTGTTGATACAAATGTCAGTCTATATGCAGATGACACTCATGTGTTGATACAAATGTCAGTCTATATGCAGATGACACTCATTTATAGTTGATACAAATGTCAGTTTATATGCAGATGACACTCATGTGTTGATACAAATGTCAGTTTATATGCAGATGACACTCATTTATAGTTTATACAAATGTCAGTCTTTATGCAGATGACACTCATTTGGTTTTATACAAATGTCAGTCTATATGCAGATGACACTCATGTGTTGATACAAATGTCAGTCTATATGCAGATGACACTCATGTGTTGATACAAATGTCAGTCTATATGCAGATGACACTCATGTGTTGATACAAATGTCAGTCTATATGCAGATGACACTCATTTATAGTTGATACAAA
The DNA here is from genome assembly GCF_033807715.1 of Cololabis saira. Classification (NCBI taxonomy): domain Eukaryota; kingdom Metazoa; phylum Chordata; class Actinopteri; order Beloniformes; family Belonidae; genus Cololabis; species Cololabis saira. The sequence continues at coordinate 36,172,390 of NC_084608.1, forward strand.
TGTCAGTCTTTATGCAGATGACACTCATTTATAGTTGATACAAATGTCAGTCTATATGCAGATGACACTCATGTGTTGATACAAATGTCAGTCTATATGCAGATGACACTCATTTAGATTTGATTGATTAAGGTTTTTCTCCCACTAGGGGAGTTTTTACGTGCCATTTGTTTATTTTTATGAAATAATTGCTCGGGGGTCATGACATCCTTTTTCCTACAGACTCATTAGACTCATTCGTAGGCTACTCACACACTTTAGAACCAACTTCTTGTACATTTCATCACCAAAACAAGTTCCTTGTGTGTGTTAAACTACTTGGCAATAAACTTCCTTGTGATTGTGATTCTGATGTTCTGGGTCTCTGGAGAGAAACTTCAATAGACTCTGTATAAAAACAACTGAATTAAATTGAGAAGTTGGAGGCTGATGACGGCTCTTATGTGTCTTATGTGTCTTAAGTTTTAAGCCTGACTTATAACTGTTTAATGTGTTTTATTCTGGTTCTATCACCTTACTAACTAATTCCTGACTGGGTTATTATAATAATAACTGTTTAATGTGTTTTATGCTGCTTATATCACCTTATTAACCAATTCCTGACTGGGTTATTATAATAATAACTGTTTAATGTGTTTTATGCTGCTTATATCACCTTATTAACCATTTCCTGACTGAGTTATTACAATAATAACAACTGTTTAATGTGTTTTATTCTGCTTATATCTCCTTATTAACCAATTCCTGACTGGGTAATTATAATAATAAGTGTTGAATGTGTTTTATTCTGCTTATATCTCCTTATTCTCCAATTCCTGACTGGGTTACAATAATAACAACTGTTTAATGTGTTTTATTCTGCTTATATCTCCTTACTAACTAATTCCTGACTGGGTTATTATAATAATAACTGTTTAATGTGTTTTATTCTGCTTATATCTCCTTATTCTCCAATTCCTGACTGGGTTATTATAATAATAACAACTGTTTAATGTGTTTTATTCTGCTTATATCTCCTTACTAACTAATTCCTGACTGGGTTATTATAATAATAACTGTTGAATGTGTTTTATTCTGCTTATATCTCCTTATTCTCCAATTCCTGACTGGGTTACAATAATAACAACTGTTTAATGTGTTTTATTCTGCTTATATCTCCTTACTAACTAATTCCTGACTGGGTTATTATAATAATAACTGTTTAATGTGTTTTATTCTGCTTATATCTCCTTATTCTCCAATTCCTGACTGGGTAATTATAATAATAAGTGTTGAATGTGTTTTATTCTGCTTATATCTCCTTATTAACCAATTCCTGACTGGGTAATTATAATAATAAGTGTTGAATGTGTTTTATTCTGCTTATATCACCTTATTAACCAATTCCTGACTGGGTTTTTAGCTACATGTGTTTACGGTTGATGAAACTTTGTGTTACAGCCATGGCTGTACCTCCCTCTTCCCCTGTGTTTCCCTGTGTTCTCCCCTCCCTTGTGTTTCCTTGTGTCACTCCCTGTGTTTTGTTTTGTGTGGTCATCTGCCACTCAGCTCCTGGATTCCTCCACACCTGCCTGCCATCAGCTCATCAGCTCCCTCAGTCTCCACACCTGCCTGCCATCAACTCATCTCCACTGCAGTATATCTACACTGGTTTTTCCACCACTCCTCGCCAGATTGTTGTCAAACCTCCGTGGTGCGCACTTCAGGCCGATCCCAGTGAAAACCCTTGTGAAAGCTTCTTGCTATTTTTTGATCTTGTTACTGACTGCCTTTTCTGCTGTTCCCCAGGACCATTATCATCTGCCAGCTCCAACCAGCCTGTTCTCCTAGCCACCTTCCAGCTCCAAGCGACCCCTGGCTTCCACTCAGTCCTCCATCATCCTCTCCTCCCCAAGCCAGCCATTCCCCGGGCCAGCAACCACCTCTGCCCCCACCGGACCCCCTTTTTCCCCTTCCCTAAAATAAATTCATTCTTCACTCCACCACTGTCTCGCTCTTGGGTTCCTCCTTGTGAGCCTGTCACAGAACAATCTGGCCAGTATGGACCCAGCGGACGTGGATTCACTCCGTCGTGCTCTGGCTTCCCAGGGGACCCTGCTTGGACAACATGACAAGCTTCTTCGTGAAGTAGGGGAGTCATTACAGGCATTAACCACCAGTATTTCCCAACTCCCTGCTTCATCACCCGCTGCTCCTCCAGTCGCTGCTCACCCTGATTCACCCCCAGCTCAGGCCGCTCCAGCTCCGCCTTCCCGGGAACCTCACATCCCGACCCCGGAGCGATACTCTGGCGAGCCGGGAGCTTGTGGACAGTTTTTGTTCCAGTGTGCTCTAGTGTTTCAGCAGCAGTCAGCAACATATAGCTCAGGTCAGTCACGCATTGCCTTTATTATGGGTTTGCTTTCCGGGAGAGCAGCTCAGTGGGTTAAAGCGCTGTGGGATAGAGCCTCCCCCGTGCTCTCTTCCTACCCTCAGTTTGTGGCGGAGTTAGAGAAAGTTTTTGACTGCCCCATCCAAGGCAAAGAAACTTCTAGCAAGCTATTCTCTTTCTGTCAAGGCTCCAGGTCTGTTGCGGACTATTCCATTGAGTTCCGGATATTGGCAGCAGAAAGTGGGTGGGGAGAGCTAAGTTTGCAGGGAGCATATATGAATGGTTTGGCGGATTACATCAAGGATGAGCTTGCGGCGAGGGATGAAACGGAGGATTTGGACTCCCTTATTTCCCTGGCTACTCGTCTTGACAACCGTCTGCGGCAGCGCCGCAGGGAGAAAGCAGGCCGTCCACAAATTCCCATGTCATGCCCTCTGCCTGTGCCTCAACCCAGCTTAGCTCCCCGAGCCATCCCCTGTGCCAGGTCCCGCTCCAGTGATTCCTCCAGCTCCTCCTCTTCTCTACCCCCTGAAGAACCCATGCAGTTGGGTCGGGCTCGTCTCTCCCCAACAGAGCGTCAGAGGAGAATGCAAGCTGGAGAGTGCATTTATTGCAGCGAAAAGGGTCATTTCCTTGCCTCTTGTCCCCATCGGCCAAAAGGAACAGGTTCGTCAGTAGCAGTGGGGGTTCTGTCGAGCCAAACTCCTTCCTCTCCTAAACCCCGACCCAGAATGCAGTTCAATGCCACATTATGTTGGAACCAATTGTCCCTACCTCTACCCGCCTTGGTGGACTCCGGTGCGGACGAGAGCTTCATGGATGCCACTCTAGCTGCTCAAACAGGCATCACCAGCGAGCCCCTGGACGTTCCCCTGAAGGCTAATGCCCTCAATGGCCATCTCCTCGCCCTTGTGACACACCGTACAAGACCTGTACATCTCATCCTGTCTGGTAATCATCATGAGTACATCCAGTTCCATCTAATTTCCTCTCCCAGTGCCCCCATTGTCTTAGGTCACCCCTGGCTCCAGAAACACAATCCCCATCTCGACTGGTCTGTTGGCAAATTGGTTAGCTGGAGTCCCTTTTGTCATTCAACCTGCTTGCAGTCTGCTCTTGCCCCAGTAGAGGCCATTGTTTCCCCTCCCCCCTCGGAACCCCCAGATCTGTCAACAGTCCCAGCTGTTTATCACGATTTGGGTGAGGTCTTCAGCAAACAGCGTGCTCTCTCCCTTCCCCCTCATCGCCCATATGACTGCTCCGTTGACCTCCTCCCTGGGGCTCCCCTGCCTTCTAGTCGTCTGTTTAAACTTTCCCGTCCAGAGAGAGAGACAATGGAGCAATACATTCATGAATCGCTGGCTGCTGGCATCATCCGTCCATCCTCTTCCCCAGTTGGAGCAGGTTTCTTCTTTGTTTCCAAGAAGGATCGCACTCTCCGCCCCTGCATTGACTACAGAGGCCTCAACGCCATCACCATCAAAAATAAGTATCCTTTACCCCTCATCGACTCAGCTTTCGAACCCATCCAGAAAGCCACTGTCTTTTCAAAACTGGATTTGAGGAACGCCTACCACCTTGTCAGGATCAAGGAAGGGGACGAGTGGAAAACGGCCTTCAACACCCCTCTTGGACACTTCGAGTACCTTGTGATGCCTTTTGGTCTGACTAATGCCCCCGCTGTGTTCCAAGCCCTAGTGAACGATGTACTCCGTGACTTCCTCAACAGAACCGTGTTTGTCTATCTTGACGACATTCTGATTTTCTCCCAAGACCCAGAAGAACACATCCAACATGTCCGACAAGTACTCCAGAGGCTCCTAGAGAATAAACTCTTTGTGAAGGCAGAGAAATGCGATTTTCATGCCAGTTCAGTTTCTTTCCTGGGGTACATCCTTGAGGGTGGACAAATGAGAACAGACCCTGCTAAGATCCAGGCAGTGACTAACTGGCCCAAACCCACATCTGTTAAGCAGCTCCAGCAGTTCCTTGGCTTTGCTAATTTCTACCGCCGCTTCATCAGAGACTACAGTCGGGTGGCCGCACCCCTAACCAGACTCACCTCCACTGCGACCGCTTTTTCTTGGACCCCTGAGGCCGAGGCAGCCTTCTCTGGTCTCAGAAGGCTCTTCACTTCTGCGCCTGTGCTCATCCACCCAGACCCCACTCGTCAGTTTATTGTGGAGGTCGACGCATCCAGCTCTGGAGTGGGGGCTGTGCTCTCTCAGCGTTCTGCCACCGACCAGAAGCTGCATCCTTGTGCTTTCTTCTCCCGCCGTCTGTCACCGGCAGAGAGGAATTATGATGTTGGGAACCGGGAACTGCTGGCTGTCAAACTCGCTCTGGAAGAATGGAGGCACTGGCTGGAGGGGGCCGAACATCCGTTCGTCGTATGGACTGACCACAAGAACTTGGCTTACATCCAGACAGCCAAACGCCTCAACTCCCGTCAAGCTCGCTGGGCCTTGTTCTTTGGCCGTTTCTCTTTTATACTTACCTACCGTCCAGGCTCTCGAAATCTGAAGCCAGATGCTCTCTCCCGCCAATTTTCCTCGGCGGAGACGCCCTCTATTCCGGACACCATCCTTCCTGAGACGTGTGTGGTGGCAGCAGTTACATGGGAAATCGAATCCATTGTCAGGGATGCTCAACAGGCTCAGCCGGACCCAGGTAACGGGCCTCCCAATCGTCTCTTTGTGCCTAGCTCCGCCCGTTCCCAAGTCCTCCAGTGGGGGCACACTTCCCGGTTTGCTTGCCACCCCGGAACTGCCCGTACCCTGTCCCTCCTTAAGCGGCATTTCTGGTGGCCTTCAATGGATTCTGACACCCGTGCCTTTGTGTCCGCCTGTACAGTGTGTGCCCGTGCCAAGGCCTCTCACCAACCACCTGCCGGGTTACTCCGTCCCTTGCCAGTCCCAGCTCGTCCTTGGTCTCACATAGCCCTCGACTTTGTTACTGGACTTCCACCTTCACAAGGTAATACCACTATACTAACCATTGTGGACCGGTTCTCTAAATCTGTGCACTTTGTGCCTCTCCTCAAGCTCCCTACAGCCTTGGAGACCGCTGACCAGTTGGTGTACCATGTCTTCCGCCTCCATGGCATACCCTCCGACATTGTGTCTGACCGTGGGCCCCAGTTCATCTCGCAGGTCTGGAAGGCCTTCTGCCAGGCCCTCGGCGCCTCGGTGAGTCTGTCGTCCGGTTATCATCCCCAGACTAACGGTCAGACGGAGCGGGCCAACCAGGACCTGGGCGCTGCGCTTCGCTGTGTTGCTTTTAGGAACCCCTCCTCCTGGAGCACCCACCTGCCATGGATTGAATATGCACACAACTCCCTGTCAAGTGCCGCCACGGGTATGTCACCTTTTGAATGTTGCTTGGGCTTCCAACCACCTCTGTTTCCAGCCTTGGAGGAGGACATCTCCGTCCCTTCGGTCCAAGCTCATCTTCGCCGTTGCCGCAAGGTCTGGAAGGATGCCCGTGCTGCCTTGCTCCGCACTGCTGACCGCAATCGCCGCATTGCTGACCGCCATCGAACACCGGCCCCTGACTACAAACCAGGTCAGAAAGTATGGCTCTCTTCTAAGGATCTCCCTCTGCAAACCTCTTCCAAGAAACTCACACCCCGTTATGTTGGCCCTTATGAGATACTTTCTGTCATAAATCCCACCGTTGTCAAGCTCAAGCTTCCTCCTCACATGAGGGTTCACCCTGCATTTCACGTCTCCCAGTTGAAGCCGGTCTCCACTAGCCCACTGTCTCCTCCAGCTGCGGCCCCCCCACCCCCCCGCGTCATCGATGACCATCCGACCTACACTGTCCGGCGGTTGTTGGACGTGCGCCGCCGCGGCAGGGGCTTCCAGTATCTGGTGGACTGGGAGGGTTATGGGCCTGAGGAGCGCTGCTGGGTTCCTCGTCGGCATATTTTTGGTGCGTCCCTGGTCCGGGACTTCCACCGTGAGCACCCTGACAAGCCTGGTGGGTCGCCTGGTGGCGCCCGTTGAGGGGGGGGTACTGTTACAGCCATGGCTGTACCTCCCTCTTCCCCTGTGTTTCCCTGTGTTCTCCCCTCCCTTGTGTTTCCTTGTGTCACTCCCTGTGTTTTGTTTTGTGTGGTCATCTGCCACTCAGCTCCTGGATTCCTCCACACCTGCCTGCCATCAGCTCATCAGCTCCCTCAGTCTCCACACCTGCCTGCCATCAACTCATCTCCACTGCAGTATATCTACACTGGTTTTTCCACCACTCCTCGCCAGATTGTTGTCAAACCTCCGTGGTGCGCACTTCAGGCCGATCCCAGTGAAAACCCTTGTGAAAGCTTCTTGCTATTTTTTGATCTTGTTACTGACTGCCTTTTCTGCTGTTCCCCAGGACCATTATCATCTGCCAGCTCCAACCAGCCTGTTCTCCTAGCCACCTTCCAGCTCCAAGCGACCCCTGGCTTCCACTCAGTCCTCCATCATCCTCTCCTCCCCAAGCCAGCCATTCCCCGGGCCAGCAACCACCTCTGCCCCCACCGGACCCCCTTTTTCCCCTTCCCTAAAATAAATTCATTCTTCACTCCACCACTGTCTCGCTCTTGGGTTCCTCCTTGTGAGCCTGTCACACTTTGTCCTCGTCAGACGTGGAAGGAGTAACGTTAGGCCGAGCTGGAACGTTACAATCTCCAGCTTTAGGCTTCGTTATCGTCACTAATCTATCCTTCAGGTCTAACTAGCGTTGAATATGAAATAGCCAAGTCAATTTAGCAACAAATTTTCTTCTCTTAAACATCTAGCTAGCTAGTTTTTCTGCTCTAAAGTTGACAATAGTCACATGACTCACGTCATTGAATCATTTATGTAGAGTTGGAGACTAAATAGTTATTGTCAAAAGTAGATTATTATCACCTGTTAATGGAGTTTTCTCAATCATATTTACCGTATTTTCTGGACTAGAAGCCGCATCCGCTCTATTTAAAAAAAAGATCTGCAAGCCGCAGATATTTCTGTTGTTAGATTAGATATTTACTACATGTACAGAAGGATTCTGAACTGTAAATGATGTATATGTTTGTACCTAAATAGATCTTTCCTAACAGTGTCTTTTAACACGGCAGCAACTTTGCTGATTAAAACAGGACAGAACCAAGAGAAAATAACTGGTATTTATTTATCTATTTATCTGTTTGAAATCTGCTTCTACTTCTATCTGCTAAAGAAGAAGTAGCGTATTCTTCTTTACATTTATTTTGTCTTAGTTTTGATTCTAATTCCGGTTAGAGCGCCCCCTAGTGGTGGAAGAAAAATCCACAGAATAGCTGCACCTTTGTATAAGCTGCACGGTTCAAAACCTATGACAAAAGTAGCGGCTTATAGTCCAGAAAATACGGTATATTAAAAAAGAAGTAAATGATGTGACGAACATGAAGGACATCTGTAGGCGGTTTCCCGGCGAGCTCCTGATGGTCCAAACACACTCCACGTTGGGCGGGTACGAGTCGGGGAAGTTGGGGCTGTTGAAGGCTCCGGTCTGCATCAGCATGTCCCCCCCGCAACCTGGGACAAAAATACAAGTTAGAGAACCTGGGACAATGTTGGAATACAAGTTAGAGAAACAAGTTGAAATGTCGGGATTAATGTTGAAGTACAATTTCAGTAAAAAAGTCGAAATGTCGAGAAAAATGTTGAAATACAATTTCAAGAAATAAAGTAGAAATTTCATGAATAAAGTCGAAATGTTGAGAAAGAGGTTGAAATTTTGAGATTAATGTCGCTCCTGTAGTTTCTTGTGCTGGCTCCCCTTTTTTTCTCTTTTGTGCATGTTTGCAGGCCGGAGCTTCAGGAGCTGCGGGCTGGCCTGTGTTCCCGGCCCCCTCCCCCCCCCCCCTGGTCATCTAGTTGCTGCTTCCACCTGCCTGCTGGGCTGCTGACGTCCCCGACCCCCCAGTCTGGCCTTCGGCAGGAGGGTCCCCCCTTAGGTCCAGGTCAAGGTTTCTTTCCTCCTAAAGGGGAGTTTTTCTTGCCACTGTTTGGCTTAAGGTTTTTCTCCCACTAGGGGAGTTTTTACCTGCCATTGTTTATGTAATAATTGCTCGGGGGTTTATGTTCATGTTCTGGGTCTCTGGAAAGCGTCTAGAGACAACATATGTTGTATTGGACCCTATACAAATAAAATTGAATTGAATTGAATTGACATACAATTTCGAGAATAAAGTCGAAATGTCGAGATTAATGTTGAAATACAATTTTGAGAAAAAAGTCGAAATATAGAAATTAATGTTACAATTAAAGTCTTTTTTCCTCAACATTTCAACTTTATTCACGACATTTCGATTTTTTTCTCAACATTTCGTCATTTTTCTCGACATTTCTACTAGACTGATAGATCGACTGCAGGTACTAGATAGATAGATAGATAGATAGATAGATAGATAGATAGATAGATAGATAGATAGATAGATAGATAGATAGATAGATAGATAGATAGATAGATAGATAGATAGATAGATAGATAGATAGATAGATAGATAGATAGATAGATAGATTACTGGAGGTGGAGGCCGTGTACGTGGCCCTGAATCCCTTCCCGGACACCGATTGGTCGGACAGGAAGTTGACCACCAGAGCGTTGCTGAACGACGTCACCGGGACAGGAAGTTCGGAGCCGCAGTAGCGTCCTGTTGAGGAGACAAACCAGAACAAGTTTTACTTCCTGGAACACAGTCTAACTTTTACTTCAGTGGATTTAGTTAGCATCACGCCCAACAGATGCTAACGGCTAATGGATGCCTAAAAGTCCAGACGGGTTTCCGAGAGCAACGTTTGACCGAGAGCTAGATAGGAATGCAGGCTTGTTGTCCATTTTGAGCACTTTTGTACCTCTGGGCCAAACGTTGGCTTCTTTTGTCTGGTTAGGGTCGATTTGACGTAATTTACATAACTAGGTCATTTACACAGTTCATATGTTAAGTGAGATACTCATGCGATATACCTTTGGAAAGCTAAGACTCTTGTGATTCCATTCATATAAACCATTTCAGGATATACTCAAAGCAGCTGGTACATATCGACACCACAAACAAACAAACAAAGATTTGTGCAAATGATGCAACTCACCTATTCATCTTCATAGAAATCATATGTTGAAAAATATTCCCACAAAAACGGTCTTATTCAGGAAGGTTCAGTATATCCAATCCAGTACAGTATTTAGTCCAAAATACATCATTATAACTGTAAATAGCCACAAACAGCCGCTGCATCATTAGAAATTAGCCGCTCCATTTACCACATTTCCAAATTTAATTCACTGTAATTCTTGTTTTCGGGGCTTTCCTATAGAAATTCTTTTCTCAAGATGGAGTGGGGGTCGTGTCCTATTGATTGACACCGATTTGGACCAATCAGACCATTCCTCTGGCCGTCCACAGCCATCAACAGCCAATGACCGTCTGTGTTGGAAATAGGCTCATGCCCCCCTTTTGTCATGAAAAAAATGAGCCAATTGCAGCCAATCATGCTGATGACAGGCACATTCTATAGCCAATGAGATCCTGAATACAACGACGTATGACACCACGGGGTCTGTATAAAAACCCGCAGCATGAGCGCTGAGCGCAGTCTGAAAACTTTCAGTGAGCAAAACTGAGCGTCTCCCCAATGGCCATTTTTGGAAACGCCTAGACATAGTCTGACAAAAACAAGTGTAAAATACTCATTTTCTGTGCTATTTTTATCAAATTTGATGTTGCACTAGATAAGGCTTCAGGCTTTGGTCCCATTGTGTTTTCCAGCTAATAAGTAACAGATTCACTCATCTGCAGACATCTGATTACGAAAATAATTTCCGACTGAAATAAAAACCTTCTATTTCAGTGTGTTCAAAGTTAGATTATTCAATTATAGTAGCAGTTACAGTGATTCTGACAGTTGGAGAAAAAACTTCAGAGTGTTACCTTTCAAAAGAGAGCAGAACCATCCATGCACTTTAAACGGTTCAAGAATAGCTTTCAATTTACTTTAGGTACGCCTTGGATAGGCGTTTTTGGCAACTTTTACAAGTGTGGGAAGAGGTTAACCCCAACCTTAACTTTAACCCCAACCTTAACTTTAACCTTAACCCCAACCTTAATCCCAACCTTAACCTTAACCCAAATCTTAACCCCAACCCTAATCCCAATCTTAACCCCAACCTTAACCGAAACCATAACCTTAATCTTAATCTAATTTTAACCCCAACCTTAATCCCAACCTTAACCCCAATCTTAACCGAAACCATAACCCTCAACCTCTTGCGGTCACTTTTTAAAGCCGTGGATATTCGGTTAATAAAACCACTTGATTGAAACTCATCACTACGTCCTCACATGTAGTGTGGATTTATTTATTAATACATTTATTACATTAGTACATTTATTACATTTATACATTTATTAATATATGTAAATATATAGATGTATATTATGGATATAGATATGTTATATGTAGGTATCATATGTTATATGAAGGTAAATATATGAACCAGTATATCTAGCATATCTACTCTTATATAGTTAGTATATTGTTATACCATTGCTGTCTATTGTTCTCTATTATATTGTAGTATTATAGTAAAGTAATGATGATCTAATACTATACATTATAATTACTTCTATAAGTTCATACATACATAGTAGCACAACTAAATGCTGGGCGTTTGTTCTGTTTTCTTTTGTTTGCACTGATTTGTTATATATATTTGTATTCAGTTTTTTACTTTTTTGTACTCTTTTTTGCATGTTCGAAATAAAAATCTTCAAATTCAAATTCAAATTCAAAGATGTAAAGAGAATCGTACCAATAGCCGGGGCGTCGTAGTTGTCTCCGTCCAGAATCTCCACCGCGTCGTGGGAACAGTCGGAGTTCACCTTCTCCATGTCGATGTCGGTGAACGACAAGGTCACATGGTTGACTAGAGAGGAGACACGTTAGGAGGCTAGTTAGTAGGCTAGTTAGTAGGTTAGGTAGTAGGCTAGTTAGTAGGTTAGGTAGTAGGCTAGTTAGTAGGCTAGTTAGTAGGCTAGTTAGTAGGTTAGGTAGTAGGCTAGTTAGTAGGTTAGTTAGTAGGCTAGTTAGTAGGCTAGTTAGTAGGTTAGGTAGTAGGCTAGTTAGTAAGTTAGTTAGTAGGCTAGTTAGTAGGCTAGTTAGTAGGTTAGGTAGTAGGCTAGTTAGTAGGTTAGTTAGTAGGCTAGTTACTAGGCTAACGGCAGCTAGGAAACTTCGAAAATAAAGTTGAAATGTTGAAATTAATGTCGAAATTAAAGTCGAAAATTTCGAGAATAATGTTGAAATACAATTTCAAGAATAAAGTCAAAATTTCGTGAATAAAGTCGAAATGTCGAGAAATTTTTTTTGAAATTTCATGAATAATGTCGAAATGTCGAAAAAAAAGTCTAAATGGCGAGAAAAATGTTTAAATAAAATTTCAAGAATAAAGTTGAAATTTCGTGAATAAAATCGAAATGTCGAGATTATTGTTGAAATACAATTTCGAAAAAAAGTCGACATGTCGAGAAAAATTTTGAAATACAATTTCGAGAAAAAAGTAAAAATTTTATGAATTTCATGAAATGTCATTCATGTCCGCAGCTAGGAAACAGGAAGTTGGGCTAAGCGGCGGCGGCGGCTCACATGGTTCCTGCGCTCGGATGATCCAGCTGCAGTTCAGGTTGGACGGGTAGTTAGCCGGGTAGCGCGGCGACGCGATGGCGCCGCCGTTATCGTCCGTCGTGATGGAAGAACCGCAAACTGTTGGAAACAGAGACGACAGAATCAGCAATGGAATGATGCTAGCTGGGAGATAATTCATGGAAACCGTGTTTTTGATATTTTGGCATGTTAGTTATGGATATAAGGTTTTTCAAAAACCACTGCAAACAAATTGGGAAAACGGCCGCGTAGTGGCCGGTTTGCAGAACATTCAAAATTAATCAATAAGCGATAGAGGCAATGGAGGATTTTTTTGTGCCAAAATTAAATAAATAAATATATAATTTATTAATCAATTACATGTGTCATTAATTAATTAAAATGGGAATTCAATATGTAATTAATTAATTAAATGTATCATTAATTAATTAAAATTCAATTCATTTTAAGTAAAAACATATATTTATTATTTCAGTATTTAATTAATTATTTCAGTATTTAATTAATTAATGACACATTTAATTAATTAATTAATTAATTATACATTTAATTCCCCTTTTAATTAATTAATGACACATTTAATTAATTCATGATATATTTAATTCCCATTTTAATTAATTAATGATGTATTTATTTATTTAATTTTGGCGCAAAAAATCCTCCATAAGAGGCAGGCATTGTATGACTTTGAATCTGGGTTAGCTAGGTTTAACTAGCTTAACTAACTCAAATTTGACCTTAGACATGACCTTGAAATAAAAAAATTATGTCAGAATTATATTCCTAGCACCAAAAAAGTAGAGAAAGTGAAAATATCCAACAATCTAGGACTAAGAGAAGCTGAGAAATGACCTTTGGTCTTTTCGGGGGGAGCCATTTTGAATTTTCTGTAATTTCTGCTTTTTAATTCTAGAGATATTGAGTTTTTTGGGCAGAAAATGACCTTGAAAATTAAATTTGATCTTCAACATGACCTTGAAATAGGACATTTATCTCAGAATTGAATTCGTATTAACAAAAAAGTAGAAAAAGTGACAATATAAAACAATCTAGGACTAAGAGAATCTGAGAATATGACCTTTGGTCTTTTCGGCGGGAGCCATTTTGAATTTTCTGCAAACCGGCCACTAGGGGGCGTCACCCTTAGTTTCCGGTGGTTTTTGAAAACCTTATGTCCATAACTAACGTGCCAAATATCAAAGACCCGAGACGGAGACTCACCCTCGGAAAACCTGGCGCTGAAGCCGCGGTGGTTCCGGCTGGAGTCGGACCGGAACCGGACGTAAACCATGTTCTGGGTTGAGACGATCGGAGGAGAAAAGGAGCCGCAGACTTTAGAGAGGAGAGGAAACAAGATGGAGGGACCGTCGTGGACCTGGAGGAGGAAAAACAGGAACCTTCGGTTGGTTTTTGACCAAAGAAAATGATCAAAACCAAAGAAAACTGATCAAAACCAAAGAAAACTGATCAACAAACCAAAGAAAACTGATCAAAACCAAAGAAAACTGATCAAAAAACCAAAGAAAACTGATCAAAACCAAAGAAAACTGATCAAAACCAAAGAAAACTGATCAAAACCTCCAACGAATCTGGGTTGGCTAGTTAGGTTTAACTAGCTAGGTTTAACTAGCTAGCCTAGCCTTACCAAACTAGCTAAGTTAGCCTAGCCTAGCATAGCCTATCCTAGCCTAACTCACGGCTACGTAGTCCCAGGAGCAGCTGCTGTGGTTCTGCTCCTGGCTAGCCTAGCCTAGCCTAGGCTAACTCACAGCTACGTAGTCCCAGGAGCAGCTGCTGTGGTTCTGCTCCTGGCTAGCCTAGCCTAGGCTAACTCACAGCTACGTAGTCCCAGGAGCAGCTGTTGTGGCTCTGCTCCTGGTTAGCTTAGCCTAGCCTAGGCTAACTCACAGCTACGTAGCCCCAGGAGCAGCTGCTGTGGTTCTGCTCATTGCTAGCCTAGCCTAGCCTAGCCTAGGCTAACTCACAGCTACGTAGTCCCAGGAGCAGCTGCTGTGGTTTTGCTCCTGGCTAGCCTAGCCTAGGCTAACTCACAGCTACGTAGTCCCAGGAGCAGCTGCTGTGGTTCTGCTCCTGGCTAGCCTAGCCTAGGCTAACTCATGGCTACGTAGTCCACGGAGCAGCTGCTGTGGTTCTGCTCCTGGCTAGCCTAGCCTAGGCTAACTCACAGCTACGTAGTCCCAGGAGCAGCTGCTGTGGTTCTGCTCATTGCTAGCCTAGCCTAGCCTAGGCTAACTCACAGCTACGTAGTCCCAGGAGCAGCTGCTGTGGCTCTCGATGTCCAGGTCGGTGAAGTTGAGCAGGACGCGGTGGTTGTGGTCGACGCTAACGACCCAGGAACAGTCCACGTTGCTGGGGTAGCTGCTCGGGTACGAGGGCGAGTGGAACTCGCCGGACGGAGCCGTGATCGGGCCGCCGCAGCCTGGGGACAAACGTTAGCGTTAATCACAGTCACTTTAGTCTTCTTTTATTTTTAAACAAAGTGTTGAGTTTTCTTTTTTTCTTAGGGTTTTGTGGCTGCAGTGGCTTTCAGGAAACTAGGGTGAGAGAGAAGAAGACAGGTTTAAGTAGGTAGCCTAGCCTAGCTTTACTAGACTTGGTAGGTTTAACTAGCTAACCTAGCCTTACTAGGTTAGCTAGGTTTAACTAGCTAGCCTAGCCTTACTAGGTTAGCTAGGTTTAACTAGCTAGCCTAGCTTTACTAGACTAGCTAGGTTTAACTAGCTAGCCTAGCCTGACTAGACTAGCTAGGTCTAACTAGCTAGCCTAGCCCTACTAAACTAGCTAGGTTTAACTAGCTAGCCTAGCCTAGCTTTACTAGACCAGCTAGGTTTAACTAGCTAGCCTAGCCTAGCTTTACTAGACTAGCTAGATTCAACTAGCTAGCCAAGCCTGACTCAACAACATGAATGCTAACTATCTAGGTTCTCAAAAATTTCGACTTTTTTCCTCAACATATCGACTTTTTTCTCGAAATTTTGACTTTTTTCTCGACATTTCGACTTTTTTCTCAACATATCGACTTTTTTCTCGAAATTTAGACTTTTTTTTTCTTTTTTTTGTTAAATTCTTGACGGCCCAGTTTTGGACTACCATTCATGTGCTCATGTGAACTCTGAACTTATGAATGCTTATGAACATTTTGTGAATGTGAATTTGACTTTAAAGCCGGCTCAACCTGAAATCAGCTTTGGATGCCTCTCAAAATGGCCGCTCTGAAAACTAAAAAGACAAGTGTGCCTTGGGGGGGGGGGCGGCGCCTGACGTCACGCGAACCCGCGGAGGACAAAATCTCTGTGTCTCCCCCAAAACTCTCTCTTCTCTTCCTCTCAACCCTTCATCAGAGCAGTTCGTCCGCTCTTGTCTTCGTGCCAAAGGCACGTCGGAAGACCGGCCTCCCCCCCGGGAGGGGGGGGGAAGATTCCCCGGAGCGCTGCTCCGCTGCGGCGGTTATCGGCTCCCATCTCGCACTAACGTTCTCCTTCCTAAGTTCCTCTTGCAAGGAGGACCTACGGCAGCGTGCCCAGATCAGCTCAAGCACAATCAAGTCATTTTGATAATTCAATTTGATAAGTAATCTACCTTATTAATAATTAATAATTGTTGAATAAAAGTATTAATAATTCTTGATAACTGAACAGCGCCCCCTACTTGTGGCACAACACCATTGAACTATACGAGATGGTAAGAGTTTCCAGTACGACGCACCTCCCTGGACTTGGTCCAGCTAACGTTGAACAGAGTTTTTGTCTAAGTTTTCGGAAAGACGCACCTCCCTGGACTTGGGTCCAGCTAGCGTTGAACAGAGTTTTTGTCTAAGTTTTCGGAAAGACGCACCTCCCTGGACTTGGTCCAGCTAGCATTGAACGGTGTTTTTGTCTAAGTTCCCGGTACGACGCACCTCCCTGGACTTGGGTCCAGCTAGCGTTGAACAGAGTTTTTGTCTAAGTTTTCGGAAAGACGCACCTCCCTGGACTTGGTCCAGCTAGCGTTGAACAGTGTTTTTGTCTAAGTTCCCGGTACGACCCACCTCCCTGGACTTGGGTCCAGCTAGCGTTGAACCCTCCGCCGCTGACGTAGGCGTCGGACCGGAACCGCACCGTCAGCAGGTTCCCGGTGCTGGAGATCTGCATGGGGGAGGAGGTGGTGGAGCAGAGCTGGACCAGCCGGGGGGCGAGGAGGTCCGGACCCCCGAAGACCTGGGGGGAGGAGGAGGAGGTCAAACAAACATGGAAACACCAGCAGCTCCATCCCAACCTCCACCCGTCCATCACCATCTTCTCTCACACCAACTAACTTCATATTCTCTTCATCTACATCATCAACCAATCAGAGGCTAAGAGCTGGTTCCTGTGTTACTGCAAATATCCACATCAACTACCCATGATCCTTCACTCCCTGCTCTCTCTGAGACATAAAAATACCATTAGAAAACGGAAAGGTGGAATCCTGCAATCTGATTGGTTGTTAACTGTGGTATAATGATCTGATTGGTTGTTAACTGTGGTATAATGATCTGATTGGTTGTTAACTGTGGTATAATGAGCTTATACCACGGCTTCTATTCTAAAGTCTCATCATAGCAGATCATTCCACGTCAGGGAAGCTACAATGTTTCCATGACAACAACCAACTGGTACAGATTTGTTGACGGTTACAGCAGGTAGCAAAAAGTAGCTGGTGTTAAAGTAATTTTTTATTTTCGTTTAACAATTAATTTGGCATGTTCATGGTAAACTTTGCTCAACGGGTTGAGCACAGACTTATGTAAACCTTATATAATCTCGCAAGAGCTGCATGACACCAGGAACAGGTGAGTGTTCCTCACCTGAACAGGTGAGATTCTGGGTGTTTCTCACCTCCAGGACGTCGTAGTTGCAGTCCGGGTGGAACTCCACGTCGAACTGGTGGATGGTTAGGGTGATGCTGCTGCCGGCCTCGGTGCTGACGTACCAGATACACTCCGTGTTCTCCGGGTACCGGCTGGGGTAACCGGGACTGTGGAAGGACCCGCCGGGCCCGGACAGGTCCCCGCCGCAACCTGCAGGATGGATGGATGTATGATCTCTGGTTGGATGAAGATGACTTTTCTTTAAGTTGTGACATGATACAGGTGTGTACCGATTTTCGTGCATTTACGTCAAAGCGTATTATGGGGCTTGAGGCACAAAGTTTTCTAGGGGGCGCTGTTGAGCCATTAGGCCACGCCCATTAATGCAAACCATTAAATATCACATTTTTCACCAGGACTGGCTTGGTGCAAAATTTGGTGACTTTTTTGGGCACGTTTAGGGGAAAAAAAAGGAACTAATTTCGTCTGAAGAAAAACGAGGAAAACTATAAAAATTCCTACAGATGCAATAGGACCTTCACACTGTCAGTGGGAAGGCCCTAATAATAATAATAATAATAATAATAATAATAATAATAATAATAATTGTCTTATTTCTAGTTAAAATGTCTCAAATTTAGTCAAAAAATCTCATTACACTTAAAACAAGACTCATCACTGGAAAAAACTACAATTTTCACCTGTTTCAAGTGAAAATTTACTTGAAACAGGTGAAAATGTGTCAAATAAGTTACTTTTCTGGTAATGACTCTGGTTTTAAGTGTAATGAGATTTTAACTAGAAATAAGACAAATATTCCTGGTAAGATTTTGAGTATATCTACACAATATCCATATAAATATAGTGTATATAAATACTACGTAAACATGCCTATTACTACATAATTATCCATATAAGTATATAGAAAATATAAATATTATATCAATATATAGTAGGGGTGTAACGATACGCTAATCTCACGATACGGTACGATACACGATATTGAGGTCACGATAACGATACGATACGATATTATAGCAGTATTTTTTTAAAAACCTTGAATGAGGAACATATGACTGGAAAAAAATGTCTTTTATTTGAAAGACACAAAATATAAAACAATGCTGTGCGTTTGCCCTATTGTTACAGTTTGTAATGCTTTATAACTGTTTAAGTTTTAAAGAAAAAGCCAGGCCAACCATTTTCCACAAACTGAACTAAAAGTAAATGTCAGGTTTGCATTATGCATCTTCAGTTTCATACAAGTACAAATATTTTGCCACAAACTGAATAGTTTCTCTCATGTATGATTTGACTTTTTTCTTTCTAATTTAACAACTAAAATGAAATAAATAAATAAAAGTAAATAAATACATACAATTTTACATCATAAAAAAGATTGATTCATGCTCACCTTATAAGTGTAAGGGGAGATTTCTTTTTGTTAAGAAGTTTATTTAGGTAATTCAGGGTTCATTATTGTATAAATATATTCGTTATATTCTGATGTAAATCAGGGACTATAATGACACTAGTCAGTTTATCTGTAGTGATTAGTCTGTTTTAGATTGGGCGGAGTGATACAGCACTAGGTGCTGTGTTGATGTTCTAAAATCCTACGCTGTTGAGGGACATTAAAGTACACTGGTACACAGCAGAAGTTGCCCGTGTGTTTATCCTACTCACCACCCCAAAAAGGTTTAATTTAATAAGGTAAGGCTTAACTCTACACCAGCCTTACATAAGTAAAAGTTCAGAGCTCAAAACGGGACCACAAAACGGGACTAGTTTCTTCTGAGCGGAGTAAGATTTTGGTCCGCGGGTCGAGGTGCGGCCGCGGTCGCGGCCGGATGCGCATTTCTAGTCAACACAATAGATTAATATTAATAACCCAATATCGCGATACACTTTGTCACCTCCACGACACGTATTGTGACGTTTTTGTATCGCGAAATTTCGTGGCACGATATATTGTTACACCCCTAATATATAGTAAATATAAATATTATATAAATCTATATAAACTACATAAATATCCCTATAAATATATATACGCTACATACATAATAAATATATAACATAAATTACATAATTATAACTATCCCTCTCAACATATAATAATATACTACATAAATATCCACATAAATATCTAAATATTTCTTAAGCAAGTATAATATAACATAATATATGACATATTTTAAGTCTAATGAGATTTTTTTGACTAAAAATGAGACATTTTAACTAGAAATGAGACAAATATTCCTGGTAAGATTTACTTTTTGCAGAATAAAAGCAAAAACATCTTGTTCCACTGGCAGATTTTTCTACTTATTTTAAGTGAAAATCTACTTGAAACAGGTGAAAACTGTTGTTTTTTCCCGTGATGAGTCTTGTTTAAGTGTAATGAGATTTTTTTTTACTAAAATGAGACATTTTAACTAGAAATAGGATGAATATTCCTGGTAAGATTTAGAGTTTTTTGCAGTGTAAGCTGATCACGTTAAGCCAGTCAAACTTTGTTCATGTGATTGACTGGTAAAGTTTCCTCACCGTTCTGGAACCAGAGCATCTGGAACCCGGACATGGACACGGACGAGTCGGACCGGAACACCACGGTGAGGGCGGAGCCTGTGGTGCCGTTAGCCGGGGGCGGGGCGTTCCCGCAGAACGAGCCAATCAGGGGAGCCTGCTCGTTAGCGCCGTCGTAGAGCTGCCACACATTCGGAGGAAGAACAACATCTGGAACATGGACTTTTCATCAGCTTTTAGTACAATTTTACCAAACATCTTAGCAGAAAAACTGGAAACAGAGTTCTCACTTCCATCTGCTTTTATGGATTGTTGATTTTCTTGCCAGTAGATGTCAGCAGGTCAGAGTTGGAACATCCCTCTCAGATAAAATCACCACTTCTACAGAATCCCCTAAGGCAGGGGTCGGCAACCCGCGGCTCCAGAGCCGCATGCAGCTCTTTAGCGCCGCCCTATTGGCTCCTGGAGCTTTTTCAAAAATGTTTGACCTTTTTTCTTCTTTTTT
This sequence comes from Cololabis saira, assembly GCF_033807715.1. Lineage (NCBI taxonomy): Eukaryota > Metazoa > Chordata > Actinopteri > Beloniformes > Belonidae > Cololabis > Cololabis saira. The sequence goes on from NC_084608.1 coordinate 36,192,315, forward strand.
TTCTTTTTCTTTTTCTTCTCCTTTCTTCTTTTTTTCTTCTTTTTTTCCTTTTTTCTTCCTTATTCCTTTCCTTTTTAATTTCGACATTTTTCACGAAATTTTGACTATTTCCTCGACATTTCAACTTTTTTCTAGACATTTCAACATTTTTCTCAACATTGCGACTTTTTTCTCGGCTAGTCGTGCAAGTCGTAGTAGCACCGGCCCGGCTAGTCGTGGTAGCACCGGCCCGGCTAGTCGTAGTAGCACCGGCCCGGCTAGTCGTGGTAGCACTGGCCCGGCTAATCGTGGTAGGACTGGCCCGGCTAATCGTAGTAGCACTGGCCCGGCTAGTCGTGGTAGCACTGGCCCGGCTAGTCATAGTAGCACCAGCCTGGCTAGGCCCGGCTAATCGTAGTAGCACCGACCTGGCTAGTCGTGGTAGCACCGGCCCGGCTAGTCGTAGTAGCACTGGCCCGGCTAGGCCCGGCTAATCGTGGTAGCACTGGCCCGGCTAGTCATAGTAGCACCAGCCTGGCTAGGCCTGGCTAATCGTAGTAGCACCGACCTGGCTAGTCGTGGTAGCACCGGCCCGGCTAGTCGTAGTAGCACCTGCCCGGCTAGTCGTAGTAGCACCTGCCCGGCTAGTCGTGGTAGCACCGTCCCGGCTAGGCCCGGCTAGGCGACCCACCTTGACGTAGTCGTAGTAGCACCGGCCCGTTGTTCCCTCCATGCTGAAGCTGGTGAAGGTGTAGTTGACGGTGTTGCCGGCGCTAGCCTGCATGGTCCAGCTGCACAGCGAGTTGCTCGGGTAGTTGTTGGGGAAGTTCAGCGACTCCAGGGCGCCGCTGTGGCGGCCGGAGATCAGCACCCCGCGGCATTCTGGGAAGAGAGGAGACGGGGTCAGGAGGGTCCCACCGACCAATCACAACCTCCCATATCCATCCATCGGCCAATGCCACGAGGTTTAGACATCAGCGATGGCGTCAGCCTAGCTTTGAATCATGGGAGTATCTTGCTGAATCATGGGAGTATCTTGCTGAATCATGGGAGTATCTTGCTGAATCATGGGAGTATCTTGCTAAATCATGGGAGTATCTTGCTGAATCATGGGAGTATATTGCTGAATCATGGGAGTATCTTGCTGAATCATGGGAGTATCTTGCTGAATCATGGGAGTATCTTGCTGAATCATGGCACTATCTTGCTGAATCATGGGACTATCTTGCTGAATCATGGGAGTATATTGCTGAATCATGGGACTATCTTGCTGAATCATGGGAGTATATTGCTGAATCATGGGAGTATCTTGCTGAATCATGGGAGTATCTTGCTGAATCATGGGAGTATCTTGCTGAATCATGGGAGTATCTTGCTGAATCCTGTGACTATCTTGCTGAATCATGGGAGTATATTGCTGAATCATGGGAGTATATTGCTGAATCATGGGAGTATATTGCTGAATCATGGGAGTATATTGCTGAATCCTGGGACTATCTTGCTGAATCATGGCACTATCTTGCTGAATCATGGGACTATCTTGCTGAATCATGGGAGTATATTGTTGAATCATGGCACTATCTTGCTGAATCATGGGACTATCTTGCTGAATCATGGGAGTATATTGCTGAATCATGGGACTATCTTGCTGAATCATGGGAGTATATTGCTGAATCATGGGAGTATATTGCTGAATCATGGGAGTATATTGCTGAATCATGGGAGTATATTGCTGAATCATGGGAGTATCTTGCTGAATCATGGCACTATATTGCTGAATCATGGGAGTATATTGCTGAATCATGGGACTATCTTGCTGAATCATGGGAGTATATTGCTGAATCATGGGAGTATATTGCTGAATCATGGGAGTATATTGCTGAATCATGGGAGTATATTGCTGAATCATGGGAGTATCTTGCTGAATCATGGCACTATATTGCTGAATCATGGGAGTATATTGCTGAATCATGGGACTATCTTGCTGAATCATGGGACTATCTTGCTGAATCATGGGAGTGTCTTGCTGAATCATGGGAGTATATTGCGTTTCTCTTAAATTAAAAATGAATAAGCTCCAAGCTAGCGATCACATGACCTCTATAATCCACAACAACAATGACCTGGTCAGGTGTAGCAGAGAGTGTAGTAGAATGTGTTTTGTGTGTTTTGTGTGTGTGATGTGTGTGTTTTGAGTGTGTTTAGTGTGTGTTTAGTGTGCGTGATGTGTGTGTGATGTGTATGTGATTAGAGTACGAGGCCAGGAATCCTCCGGCTCCGACGCTGTCATGTGTGATGTGTGTCTGATGTGTGTTTTGTGTGTGTTTTCAGTGTGTTTTGTGTGTGTTTTCAGTGTGTAGAGTGTGTTTTGTGTGTGTGATGTCGTACGTGTGGTATACGAGGCCAGGAATCCTCCGGCTCCGACGCTGCTGTCCGTCCTCAGCTTGACGAACAGCTGGTGTCCGGAGGAGTTGATGGCGGCGGGAACTTGGCTGCCGCACAGCTTAGCTAGCTCAGCGGAGCTGCTGCTGTTCCCGTCATACACCTGGAAACAGACACGCAGGTGATTACACCTGGAAACACCTGGAAACAGACACGCAGGTGATTACACCTGGAAACACCTGGAAACAGACACGCAGGTGATTACACCTGGAAACACCTGGAAACACCTGGAAACAGAGCTCAAATTCTCCAAAAATGCGACAGAAACGTCACCAGCGTCATGAGTGACACCTGTGGTTACAATTAGTTTGTAACCGTCAATATTTTCTTGTATTTTACCTGTTTTATATTCTAAAGTCACACTTAAAAGTAACTCCACTTCTCTGTTACTCCAAACCAAAGACTCTCGTTCATCTTGGAAGTAACTGGAAGTTACTCGTGTCATTTGTTGATGTTTTTTTCCAGGATTCTGATTGGCTAGCATGACTTTATCTTCTCGTTACACTGCCCCCTGTAGGTTTGGCTGCTCATAGCACCTTAACAGATATTTATGCAGGTTCCTGGAAATGATGGGATTTTTCAAAGCGCAGTAGGGGAAATATCCGTTTTTGAGTCGAAATTTTGAGAAAAAAGACGAAATGTTGAAGAAAAAGACACAATTTTGAGAAAAAAGTCGGAATTTTGAGAAAAAAGTCAAAATTTTGAGAAAAAAGTCGAAATGTCGAGAAAAAAGTCGAGGAAAAAAGACGAAATCTTGAGAAAAAAGTCGATATTTTGAGAAAAAAGTCAAAATTTTGAGAAAAAAGTAAATATTTTGAGAAAAAAAGTCAAAATTTTGAGAAAAAAAGTCAAAATTTTGAGAAAAAAAGTCAAAATTTTGAGAAAAAAGTCGAGAAAAAAAGTCAAAATTTTGAGAAAAAAGTCAAAATTTTGAGAAAAAAGTAGAGAAAAAAACTCGATATTTTGAGAAAAAAGTCAAATTTTGAGAAAAAAGTCAATATTTTGAGAAAAAAATAAAAAAAGAGATAAAAAGGAAAAAGAAGAAAAAATGAAAAAAATAAAAAAGAAGAAAAAAGAAGAAAAAGAAAGAAAAAGGGAAAAAAAGAAGAAAAAAAAGAAAAAAAAGAAAAAAACAGAAAAAAGGAGAAAAGGAGAAAAAAAGGAAAAAGAAGAAAAAAGAAAAAAGAAGAGAAAAAAGAGCCACTAGGGCGGCGCTAAAGAGCCGCGGGTTGCCGACCCCTGATCTAGCTAGTTGAACTTCCAGGTTCTAAACCAGGACTCACGGCCAGGTAGTCGTAGGAGCAGGACGAGCTGCTGGTTCTAAACCAGGACTCACGGCCTGTGGTTACAATTAGTTTGTAACCGTCAATATCATCTTGTATTTTACTTGTTTTATATTCTAAAGTCACACTTAAAAGTAACTCCACTTCTCTGTCACTCCAAACCAAAGACTCTGGTTCATCTTGGAAGTAACTGGAAGTTACACGTGTCATTTGTTGACGTTTTTTTCCAGGATTCTGATTGGCTAGCATGACTTTATCTTCTCGTTACACTGCCCCCTGTAGGTTTGGCTGCTCATAGCATCTTAACAGATATTTATGCAGGTTCCTGGAAATGAATGGCCCCTGCTTTCACTTCTGACCACTAAGTTTATTTAGCTAGTTGAACTTTTGCCGCCGAACAGAATCTGCAGTAAAAGCTCCATAAACCGGACTACCACTCACGGCTGGTTCTAAACCGGACTGGGAAAAAAGTCAAAATGTCGAGATTGAAAAGGAAAGGAAAAAGGAAAAAAATAAGAAGAAAAAAAGGAAAAAAGAAAGAAAAAAGAAATAAAGAAAAAAAAGAAGAAAGAAAGAAAAAAAAGGAAAAAAATAAGAAGAAAAAAGGAAAAAAATAAGAAAAAGAAAAAAGAAAGAAAAAAGAAGAAAAAGAAGAAAGAAAAGAAGAAAGAAAGGAAAAAAGAAGAAAAAAAAGAAATAAGAAAGAAAAAAAAGAAGAAAAAAAGAAAGAAAGAAAATTAAAAAAAGAAAAAAAGGAAAAAGAGAAAAAAAGAAGTAAAAAAAGAGAAAAAGAAGAAATAAAAGAAAAAAGAAAGAAAAAAAGAAGAAAAAAAGAGAAAAAAGAGATAAAAAGGAAAAAGAAGAAAAAATAAAAAGAAGAAAAAAAGAAGAAAAAGAAAAAAGGAAAAAAAGAAGAAAAAAGAGAAAAAAAGAAGAAAAAAGAAAAAAGGGGAAAAAAAGAAGAGAAAAGAAAAAAAGGAAAAAAGAAGAAAACTTAGAAAAAGAAAAAATGAGAAAAAAATGAGAAAAGGAGAAAAAAAGGAAAAAGAAGAAGAAAAAAGAAAAAAGAAGAGAAAAAAGAGCCACTAGGGCGGCGCTAAAGAGCCGCGGGTTGCCGACCCCTGATCTAGCTAGTTGAACTTCCAGGTTCTAAACCAGGACTGACTCACGGCCAGGTAGTCGTAGGAGCAGGAGGAGCTGCAGGTTCTAAACCAGGACTGACTCACGGCCAGGTAGTCGTAGGAGCAGGACGAGCTGCAGGTTCTAAACCAGGACTCACGGCCAGGTAGTCGTAGGAGCAGGACGAGCTGCAGGTTCTAAACCAGGACTGACTCACGGCCAGGTAGTCGTAGGAGCAGGACGAGCTGCAGGTTCTAAACCAGGACTCACGGCCAGGTAGTCGTAGGAGCAGGACGAGCTGCTGGTTCTAAACCAGGACTCATGGCCAGGTAGTCGTAGGAGCAGGACGAGCTGCTGGTTCTAAACCAGGACTCACGGCCAGGTAGTCGTAGGAGCAGGACGAGCTGCTGGTTCTAAACCAGGACTCACGGCCAGGTAGTCGTAGGAGCAGGACGAGCTGCAGGTTCTAAACCAGGACTCACGGCCAGGTAGTCGTAGGAGCAGGACGAGCTGCAGGTTCTAAACCAGGACTGACTCACGGCCAGGTAGTCGTAGGAGCAGGACGAGCTGCAGGTTCTAAACCAGGACTGACTCACGGCCAGGTAGTCGTAGGAGCAGGACGAGCTGCTCTCCAGGTGGAAGTGGGAGAAGGAGAGTCTCAGCCGGCTGCCCTGATTGGTCCGGATGGTCCAGTAACACTCGGCGTTGGCGTGATACGGTAACGGGTAGTTGGGGGACGAGAGGCCGCCGGACGACGACGTCAACGTCCCTCCACATCCTGCAGGACCAAAGGTCAGAAAAGGTTCTCATTGATGCAGATGACACACAGGTGTTTCTGATAGAGTCACAAACGTTTTGCCACGTTTTTTCTCAACATTTCAACTTTACTCATGAAATTTTTACTGTTTTCTTACGGAAGAGAATAAGGGCCAGGCAGGAGAAAAAATATTTGAGGGGAAGATTTTTTTATTTTGCACTTGAGAAAAAAGTCGAAATGTTAAGAAAAAAGTTGAAATGTTGAGAAAAAAGTCGAAATGTCGAGAAAAAAGTCGAATTTCAACTTTTTTCTTAACATTTCGACTTTTTTCTCAACATTTCAACTTTTTTCTCAACATTTCAACTTTTTTCTTAACATTTCGACTCTTTTCTCAACATTTCGACTTTTTTCTCAACATTTCAACTTTTTTCTCAACATTTCGACTTCTTTCTCTACAAAATATTTGTATTTTTCTCCTTCCTGGCCCTGATTCTCTTCCGTCCGGCTCCACAACAATACGGTGATTTTTACCGTGTTTAACAATAAAACGATCATAAGAGGGTGTTAGCGTTTGCAGATGACGTTAAATGAAACGTTGGAAACACCGAACTCTCACCGGTCTGCGTTCCGTCCCAGTGGGCCAGGAATCCCCGACGCGCCACGTAGCCGTCGGAGCGGAATCGAACCCACAACCGGTTGCTATGGGAGACCAGGACCGGAGGGCCCTGATTGGAGCAGAACTTCCCGATCAGGGGAGACGTCTCGTAGCCGCCGTCCCTGCAGGTGAAGAGACGTTAGGCCATCAGGAAGACGAAGGAAAACAAGCTCTTTGCAACGTTTTAGTGGGAATTATAACAGAGTAGAACCTTTATAAGGTTTTAGTGGGAATTATAACAGACCAGGGGCCTCATTTATAAAAGAGTGTGTAGGATTCAGACTAAAAGTGCACGTGTGCCCAAAAGCCAAAAATGGCGTGCGCACAAAAAAATCCCGATTTATAAAACCGTGTGCACGCACACTTGCACGCAATGTTGCACCTGGACCCTGCCGTGAAGTCGTGGCTGCAGGACGGAGGACTTTGTCCTGGTTTCCTCACCTGATCTCCAGGAAGTGGCGGCTGCAGGACGGAGGACTTTGTCCTGGTTTCCTCACCTGATCTCCAGGAAGTCGCGGCTGCAGGACGGAGGACTTTGTCCAGGTTTCCTCACCTGATCTCCAGGAAGTCGCGGCTGCAGGACGGAGGACTTTGTCCTGGTTTCCTTACCTGATCTCCAGGAAGTCGTGGCTGCAGGACGGAGGACTTTGTCGTGGTTTCCTTACCTGATCTCCAGGAAGTCGTGGCTGCAGGACGGAGGACTTAGTCGTGGTTTCCTCACCTGATCTCCAGGAAGTCGCGGCTGCAGGACGGAGGACTTTGTCCTGGTTTCCTTACCTGATCTCCAGGAAGTCGCGGCTGCAGGACGGAGGACTTTGTCCTGGTTTCCTTACCTGATCTCCAGGAAGTCGCGGCTGCAGGACGGAGGACTTAGTCGTGGTTTCCTCACCTGATCTCCAGGAAGTCGCGGCTGCAGGACGGAGGACTTCCCTCCAGGTCGAAGCTGCTGACGTTCAGACTGATCTGCATGTTGAGCTCCACGATGATCTTGAAGACGCAGTCGCGGCTGTTCGGGTAGTAATTGGGGAAGTTGGGCGAGCTGAAGGAGCCGGTGGGCGACGTGAACGTCTCGCCGCAATCTGACAACGAGGAAAAGTTAACGAGTTATTCAAGGCAAGGAAACAAACACCGTCTTTACGTTGCTGTAAAACAGATGAACCCGAGATATTTCTTCATAGGTTGATAATAAAATATCTACGGAAGAGAATCAGGGCCGTAAAGGAGAGAAATATCTGAGAGGGGAAGACTTTACTTTATTTTGCACTTCGAGTCGAAATGTCGAGAAAAAAGTTGAAATGTCGAGATTAATGTTGAAATAAAATTTCGAGAAAAAAGTCGAAATTTCGAGAAAAAAGTTGAAAAGTCGAGAAAAAAGTCAAAATGTTGAAAAAAAGTTGAAATGTTGAGAAAAAAGTCGAAATGTCGAGATTAATGTTGAAATAAAATTTTGAGAAAAAAGTCGAAATGTCGAGAAAAAAGTTGAAATGTCGAGAAAAAAGTCGAAATGTCGAGAAAAAAGTTGAAATGTCGAGAAAAAAGTCGAAATGTCGAGAAAAAAGTCGAAATGTCGAGAAAAAAGTTGAAATGTCGAGATTAATGTTGAAATACAATTTCGAGAAAAAAGTCGAAATGTTGAGAAAAAAGTCAAAATTTCGAGAAAAAAGTTGAAATGTCGAGATTAATGTTGAAATAAAATTTCGAGAAAAAAGTCGAAATTTCGAGAAAAAAGTTGAAATGTCGAGAAAAAAGTCGAAATGTCGAGAAAAAAGTTGAAATGTCGAGAAAAAAGTTGAAATGTCGAGATTAATGTTGAAATACAATTTCGATAAAAAAGTTGAAATGTCAAGAACAAAGTCAAAACTTTGAGAAAAAAGTCGAAATGTCGAGAAAAAAGTTGAAATGTCGAGAAAAAAGTTGAAATGTCGAGATTAATGTTGAAATACAATTTCGAGAAAAAAGTTGAAATGAAATTCGTGAATAAGGTCAAAATTTCGCCTATATTCCTCAACATTTCAACTTTATTTACGACATTTTGACTTTTTATCAACATTTTGACTTTGTTTTTGAAATTGTACTTCAACATTACTCTCGACATTTCGACTTTTTTCTCGACATTTTGAGTGTGCATAATGAAAAAAAAATCCTCCTCTAAAATATTATTTTTATTTTCCTCCTGCCCTGATTCTCTTCCCTACGTATCCGCGTTCTGACGTCACCTGAAAAACAACGAAAAAGTCTTTGCGTGTGTTGCTGGGTGAGTGTGTTAGCGTAGCGTACCGGTAGCGGCGTTGATTGACACGTATCGGGCTGAAAACCCTTCGGTACTTAAACCGGTGTCGGACACGAACAGCAGAGACATCTGGCTGTCGGAGCTGGTGATGGACGGAGGGACGGACCGCCCGCAGTACCTGAAACAACAAACAACCACAAACAAACAACCATTTACTGGAAACAACAAAAACGTAACATGTAAAGGTGCTAACATGCTAGTAGAGTTAAAGGTGCTAAAATGCTAACTGAGCTGAAGATGCTAACATGCAACCAGTCCTTAAGATGCTAACAAGTTCACAGAGCTAAAGATGCAAACATACTAGCAGAGCTAAAGGTGCTACGAGAGCTAAAGGTGCTAACATCATAAAAGGGCTAAAGGTGCTAACATGCTAACAGAACTAAAGGTGCTAACATGCTAACAGAACTAAAGGTGCTAACATGCTAACCTCAAGTCCGTGACACCTGCTAGCGGAGTAAACGTCGTACCTGCCGATCTTGTTCCCGGTCGTCACCGTTCCGTTGTCGTAAACCTCCAGGTAGTCGTAGCTACAGCTAGCGTGGTACTCCAGGTTGAAGGAGTCGAACGTTAGCCGGATCAGGTAGCCGGGCGCTACGCTAATGAACCAGGTGCAGTTAGCGCCATGGGGATAGTTGTTGGGGTGTCCGGGGCTGGTGACGGTTCCGGTGGGACTGGTTAGGGTGTCGCCGCAACCTACAGGAAACAACAACCCTTAGCTGAAACAACAACCAGGAAATAACAACCATCAGCTGACATTATAGTCCAGTTAACACAGCTTTATTTGGACTACTTTGTTAGTATAACTAAGTAATTAACGGTGGATGATCCAACACACGAAAAAGGACACACTATAGACTTTGGACATCCTGGCATTTCTTTGTGGGACATATCCCCCTTGACCGGTCGTGGTATACGCTCATCATATCACAGCTGAGGGGCTTTTATAAAACGGTTACCAATAATGTCAATATGAAAGAGGAATACCCAATCTATAGTTTTTAAATAATCAGAAATAATCAGATTATCCAGTAAAAATATCCCCACTGTGTAAAACAATAGTCCATCTCTCCATCCATCCATCCATCGTTAGCTCCTCCCCGGAGATTAACGTTTACCGTCAACATGACTATTAATTTTTTTTTATTTATTAATTGTTAACGAAAATAAAAAAATAATCTTTAGCACCAGCTACTTTTTGCTACCTGCCGTAACCGTCAATAATCTGTACCAGTTGGTTGTTGTCATGGAAACATTGTTGCTTCCCTGACGTGGAATGATCTGCTGTGATACTTTAGAATAGAAGCCGTGGTATAAGCTCATTATACCATTGTTAACAACCAATCAGATCATTATAGCACAGTTAACAACCAATCAGATCATTATACCACAGTTAACAACCAATCAGATCATTATAGCACAGTTAACAACCAATCAGATCATTATACCACAGTTAACAACCAATCAGATCATTATACCACAGTTAACAACCAATCAGATCATTATACCACAGTTAACAACCAATCAGATCATTATACCACAGTTAACAACCAATCAGATCATTATACCACAGTTAACAACCAATCAGATCATTATACCACAGTTAACAACCAATCAGATCATTATACCACAGTTAACAACCAATCAGATCATTATACCACAGTTAACAACCAATCAGATCATTATACCACAGTTAACAACTAATCAGATCATTATACCACAGTTAACAACCAATCAGATCATTATACCACAGTTAACAACCAATCAGATTGCAGGATTCCACCTATCCGCTTTCTAATGGTACGTTTATGTCTCAGAGAGAGCACGGAGTGAAGGATCATGGGTAGCTGATGTGGCTCTTTGCAGTAACACAGGAACCAGCTCTTAGAGTCTGATTGGTTGGACCCCTGATTTATTGGCACAATGGACGAGGTGTTTCTTAAGAACTCTGCTGATTTCTTTCACTCTTTCCATTGTGTTAATCCCCAAACCACCGCGTCTCCCACCAAGACCGGATGATTTCTGATTCTCGTCTCACCCTCGATGGCGGAGCCGTACTCGGCCTCGAACCCGCGGTTGCTGACGGACGAGTCGGTCCTGAAGCGGACGAACATGGACCTCTGGGAGGACTGGAGTCTGGGAGGAACCACGGAACCGCAGAAGGTTCCCAGCAGGGGGGAACTGGACGAGGGACCGTCCCGGACCTGGAACAGGAGGAACCGTGAGAAAACCATCAGGGAGGAACCGTGAGAAAAAAACATGAAGGAGGAACCGTGAGACCGTTTTCGGGTGGACATCTTGAATTTTAGGGGCCGCCATCTTGGAATTTTGACTGGCACGCTCCTTTTTCCAAAAGAGTTAGACCTTGGAGAGTATCTGTGCCAAATTTCATGCTTCTTTACCAATGTGAAGTATTGTTTCACTAATCTGCTGTACTAGTACTACAACAACAATCGATCTTACAAAATTCTCACTTTTATACACGTTTCTATATGCTGTATCTCAGGAACTGTATTGGATACAAACATGTACTTGGTACCAAAATGTCCACAATACCCAACTTTATATTCAACTGTAATATATGTATGGGGCTTAAAACCAAGGCATTCCGAGTTATAAAGGAAAAAGCACGTTTTCAGGCGGACATCTTGGATTTTATGGGCCGCCATCTTGGAATTTTGAGTGGCACGCGGCTTTTTCCAAAAGACATAGACCTTGGAGAGTATCTGTGCCAAATGTTCAGCTTCTTTACCAAAGTGAAGTATTGTGTCACCAGTGTTGGGTGTAACGCGTTACAAAGTAACGCGTTACTGTAACAAGATTACATTCGCCAGTAACGCAGTAATGTAACGCGTTACAGTTGTAATTTGGGTAATCCCGTTATAGTTACTCTAAGACAAGAAAAAATACATTACTTTAGTTACTTTAAGCTTTTCAACTACATGTAGAACGGGAGAACAGAAAAGAAAATCAAACTTGCCTTTCATGCGTCTTCATCATGGATCTATTGGTCTTCATGCGTTGCGCTGCAACACTTGTCTGACTTGAGGCTGATTTATGGTTCCGCGTTAAATCGACGCAGTGCCTACGGCGTAGGGTACGCGGCGACACACACCGTATGGTGCGCGTACAGATTAAGATTAATATTCCCAGAATATTCTAATTTTTTGGGATAGGATATTTGAGTTTTCTTAAGTTGTAAACCATGATCAGCAATATTAAAATAATAAAAGGCTTGCAATATTTCAGTTGATTTGTAATGAATCCAGAATGTATGACATTTTTGTTTTTGTAATTGCATTACAGAAAATCACAATATTCTAATTTTCTGACAGTCCTGTATATGTTGGTCATTGGCAATCGAGTTATGGTGCAGCTCAGGTAATATTGCGGAGTAATCCAAAAGTAATGTAACTAGTAATGTAAATAGTTACTTTCAGCAACCAGTAACTAAGTAGTGTAAGGGATTACATTTTTAAAAAGTAACTAGTAATATGTAATGGATTACTTTTTTTGAGTAACTACCCCAACACTGTGTGTCACTAATCTGATTGTACGAGTTGAGAAGTTCCAACGAACCTCGACGGAGTCGTAGCGGCAGGATCCGCCCTCCACCTGGAAGGACAGGAAGTTGAGCGTGACCACGTAGCCCGGCGGCTGCGTGACCGTCCAATCACAGGCCTTGTTGTGGGGGTACGGGTCCGGGTAGAAGGGGGACCGGAACCGGCCCCGACCGGTCAGGAGGCCCCCGCAGCCTGGAACAGAGAGAACAGGTGTGGACCGGTGGTGTACAGGTGTACTACAGGTGTGTACAGGTGTGTATTTACAGGTGTGTACAGGTGTACTACAGGTGTGTACAGGTGTGTATTACAGGTGTGTACAGGTGTACTACAGTGTTGTACAGGTGTGTATTAAAGGTGTGTATTACAGGTGTGTACAGGGGTATTACAGGTGTACTACAGGTGTGTACAGGTGTGTATTAAAGGTGTGTATTACAGGTGTGTACAGGGGTATTACAGGTGTACTACAGGTGTGTACAGGTGTGTATTACAGGTGTGTACAGGTGTGCGTTTCTCACCGACGGTGTACACAGCCCTGAATCCGGCCCGACTGACGGAACTGTCAGACTTGAATCGGATCCAGAGGAAGTTGGAGGACGACATGACGGGAGCTGGGAGGGAGCTGCCGCAGAACTTCCCGATCAGAGGGTCGGTCTCCACGCCGCCGTCCCGCACCTGCAACCGGCGGGAAGAACAACGAGTAAAGACAACGAGGAAAACCAAAGTTCAGGTTGGACTCGAAATATAATTTCAAGAATAAAGTTTACATTTTGTGAATAAAGTCGAAATGTCGAGATTAATGTTGAAGTACAATTTCGAGTAAAAAGTTGAAATGTATTTCAATTTTATTCACGAAATCTCGACTTCCTCCCTCCCTCCTTCTTTCTTTCTTTCTTTCTTTCTTTCTTTCTTTCTTTCTTTCTTTCTTTCTTTCTTTCTTTCTTTCTTTCTTTCTTTCTTTCTTTCTTTCTTTCTTTCTTTCTTTCTTTCTTTCTTTCTTTCTTTCTTTCTTTCTTTCTTCTTTCTTTCTTTCTTCTTCTTCCTTCCTTCTTCCTTCCTTCCTTCCTTCCTTCCTCCTTCCTTCCTTCCTTCCTTCCTTCCTTCCTTCCTTCCTTCCTTCCTTCCTTCCTTCCTTCCTTCCTTCCTTCCTTCCTTCCTTCCTTCCTTCCTTCCTCTTTCTTTCTTTCTTTCTTTCTTTCTTTCTTTCTTTCTTTCTTTCTTTTTAGGCTAATTCATTCCTTCATTCCTTCCTTCCTTCCTTCCTTCCTTCCTTCCTTCCTTCCTTCCTTCCTTCCTTCCTTCCTTCCTTCCTTCCTTTCCTCCCCTCCCTCCCTCCCTCCCTCCCTCCCTCCCTCCCCACCATAAATCAGCTTTATTTTTACCGCGAGATGACTAATTCTTCCCGTGGGGAATGTTTTGACGGTAAAATCCGGCCCCTTCCTGTTTTTGCCGGTACGTGAACGTTCCTACCTCCACGTAGTCGGAACATGCAGCCGCTGTGGCTCTCCAGGTCCATGTGGGTGAAGTTGAGGGAAACCTGCCCGCCGGGCGGCAGCCGGATCACGTAGACGCCCTGGCGGTTGTGGGCGTAGTTGTTGGGGCCAGTTGGGCGAGATGATGACGCCGTCGCTGTCGGTGAAGGTGCCGCCGCAGCCGGGGTCGCCTGAAACCCAGCAGAGAAAACACCGAGTCATCAAACCTGGACCTGGACCCGGATTTCTGACCCATTTGAAGAGTTATAGTTTTATCTGGATCCCCGTCAGCTACAGCTAAACTGCAGCTAATTTTCCTGGGGTCTGACACATAATACACAGTAAATTACAACAAAAAATTAAAAGCAATATATGTGTGTGTATATATATATATATATATATATATTAGGGGTGGGTTAAAAATATCGATATATCGATATTTTATCGATATGCATATGTAGGAACGATTATCGATACATAAATCCAAGTATCGATTTAAAAAAAAAAAGAAAAAAATATATATATATATTTTTTTTTTTTTTTTTTAATCCCGATTTTTTCCCCCATTTTATCACCCAGTGCTCCTACCTAAGTCAGTCCTGGGCATTGCTCCATCTACCAACCCCGCGAGGCCCTGCACTGAGCTCAAGTCTCCTCCTTACTTGAGGAGTGAGCAGGCTGCTTCTTTTCACCAGGCAGGGTGGGGATTCTCTGGCTGGACGTGGCGCGTGGAAGGATCATGTTATTCCCTTATTGTAACCAGAATATCGATATCGTATCGAATCGAATCGTATCGGAAATCGTATCGTGTTGGGACCTAGTGTATCGGAATCGTATCGTATCGGGAGGTCAGTGATGATACCCAGCTCTAATATATATATATATATATATATATACATCTCTTGATCTACTCAGGTTTTGGACTGTCCTGGGTCAATCACAGGAGGGAATTGTGAGGTTAATTAACCTTTAAACTTGTTTTTGTCCTCCTGAAAACTGTCACATGCTTTGTCAACAGATGTCACAACAGCCACTTCCTGATCTACTCAGGTTTTGGACTGTCCTGGGTCAATCACTCTACTGTAATGTCATGACTCAATCACACGTTATCACTTCCACCCATTGTCTACGGTTCACTGTCCATATACGGTCAGTTCCTGTCAAGTTTCTCAATAAAAGCATCTTCTGGGAGGAGAGTACTTTGGGAAAATGGTAAATGGCTTACACTTATATAGCGCTTTCCAGCTGTACTCCTACAGCCCCAAAGCGCTTTACACTGCAAACATTCACCCACACACGCACACATTCACACACCGGTAGTCGGCGGAGCTGCCATACACAACGGCGCTGGCCTGACAACCGGGAGCAACCGGGGGATTCAGTGTCTTGCCCAAGGACACTTTGGTGGACACAGGAGGAACTAGGGTTCGAACCACTGACCTTCAGGTTCATGGGCTTCCCCCTAAAACATTCAGGAGTTCTCTCATGAGAGTCTTGTTGCTCTGCACTCCTCGTTTCCCCTTCTGCAGAAGTGCGTTAAAACCATTCCCAGCAGTCTCTGTGTTTCTCCTCGTTACAAACTTATGTAATGCTATTTTAGACCTAACAGTGATGTGGAAGCGTCTTACTCGGAGATGTGGTGTAGGTGATGTGGAAGCCTCGGTCGGATACGCTAGCGTCGGAGTGGAAGTGGATCCAGGCCGACGGTCCGGTCGTCTGCAACGGCGCCGGTGATCCGGTACTGCAGTACTTCCCCAGAACCGGGTCGATGGGCAGGAAACCGTCCCGGATCTGAAACACGGAACAACACAGTTTAGTCCAAACTCAACCCGTCAGGACGTTTAGGAGCAAATGAACCTGAACTGGAGGCAAAATTTCTTGAATAAAGTTGAGATATTGAGAAAAAAGGCAAAATTTTGACTTTATTCAAGAAATTCCGACTTTATTCTTGAAATTGTGTTTCAAGATTTTTTTTTTATTATGCACTTCGAGAAAAAAATCGAAATGTCGAGAAAAAAGTCGAAATGTTGAGAAAAAAGTCGAAATGTTGAGGAAAAAGTCGAAATGTTGAGAAAAAAGGCGAAATTTTGAGTTTATTCTTGAAATTGTATTTCAAATTTTTTTTTTCATTATGCACTTCAAGAAAAAAGTCGAAATGTCGAGAAAAAAGTCAAAATGTCGAGAAAAAAGTGGAAATCTCGAGATTAATGTTGAAATACAATTTTGTGAATAAAGTTAGAATGTCGAGAAAAAAGGTGAAATTTTGACTTTATTCAAAGAATTCCGACTTTATTTTTGAAATAGTTTTTCAAGATTTTTTTTTCATTATGCACTTCGAGAAAAAAGTCGAAATGTCGTGAATAAAGTTGAAATGTTGAGAAAAAAGGTGAAATTTTGACTTTATTCACGAAATTTTGACTTTTTTTCTCGACATTTCTACTTTTCTAATGTCGGGTCACATCTGGACCTGGCGGTCTATGTTAGACCAGATCGGTCCAAAGAATCTGTTCCCACCTCCAGGAAATCAAAGTTGCAGTCCGGATGGTGTTCCAGACTCAGCGTCCCGAAGGCGAAGGTGATGAGGAGTCCAGGATCCACCGTTAGCATCCAGTAGCAGTCCCGGCCGGGGGGGTAGTTGCCGGGGTAACCAGGGGAGGTGATGCTGCCGTAGGGGGCAGTTAGCTCCCCTCCGCACACTGAGAACCACACAATTTATGTTAGCTCGCCTCTGCACACTGAGAACCAGATCATTTATGTTAACTCGCCTCCGCACACTGAGAAGAACCAGATCATTTACGTTAGCTCACCTTCGCACACTGAGAAGAACCAGATCATTTATACTACAAGAATCTAGAATCCAATTAAAAATTGTATTACTTGCGTATAAAGCCCAAAACAGCTTAGCTCCGCATTATTTGCAAGACCTGATAGTGCCTTATGTTCCTGGCAGAGCTCTCCGTTCTCGGAGTGCAGGTTTACTCGTAGTTCCTAGAGTATCTAAATGTAGATTTGGAGGGCGGGCGTTCTGCTATCAGGCACCATTACTTTGGAACCAACTTCCAATCTGGGTTAAGGAGGCTGACACCACCTCCACCTTTAAAACTAAACTTAAAACCTTTCTGTTTAGTAAAGCCTATAGTTAGTGTTTAGTAAACCTCTAGCTGGTGTTGGTAAATCTCTAGGTAGTGTAAACTTTAGTGTGTTAGAGTCAGTAGTCATAGTTGCAGCTATAGAACAAGACTATAATAGTTAGTCTCAAACATAGCTTCACGGTAGATATGCTGCTATAGGCTTATGCTGCAGGGGGCACCGACATGATCCGCTGGGCGGTGCCTCTCACCCTTCTTCTCCTCTCCTTTTCCCCTCCTCTCTTCTCCATTTCCATTTTTATTTATTATAAATATCTCATAGCTATCGTTTTTTGTCCATCTCTCCAGTTTCTTGTGCCGGCCCCCCTTTTTTCTCTTTTGTGCATGTTTGCAGGCCGGAGCCTCGGGAGCTGCGTTCTGGCCTGCAGTCCCCACCCCCGGTCATCCCGCTGCTGCTTCCACCTGCCTTCAAATTTGAATTGAATTGAATTACAACCGTGAACCGGTCCATGGACCTGACGTCCACCGGACCGGACATACCCGGGTCCTGGAACCTACCCGGGTCCTCTAACCTACCCGGGTCCTCTAAACTACCCGGGTCTTCTATCCTGGAACCCAACCGGACCTACCCGGGTCCTGGAACCTACCCGGGTCCTGACTCTGCCAGGTCACCGTGAATCCGCCGGCGCTAACCGAATGGTCGGAGCGGAACCAGAAGAACAGGGAATTGTGGGAGCTGTGCAGCTCCGGCGGGTTGTCCTGACCACAGAATCGACCAATCACGTGTCCCGACGGGCCGTCGCCGTCGTGGATCTGCAGGAAGTCGAAGTTGCAGTTGGTGCTGGTCTCCAGGTGGAAGAACGGGAACGTGATGGACAGAATCTGGAGGAGAAAAAGGAGACATTAGAGGACCTGGAGGGTTACGGTAACGACCACAACAATGACAACAACTACAACTACCTTGTGTTGAATTGTGCTATATAAATAAATGTGCCTTGCCTTACAACTATAACGACAACAACGACAATAATGACAACAACAATGACAACAAAAACAACAACAACCACAATGACAACAACGACAACAATGACAACAACAATGACAACAACGACAATAACGACAACAACAATTACAATTAAAGCTGCAAGCAGCGATGAACGGGCCCTCGCACTCACGGCCACCGCCCCCCATAAGCATATCAGAAATGACACCACCCACGACTTCCTATGTCAAACCATTCAAAAGTTATGGCAGAAAATAGGGACAACCAATCAGAAGAAGGGGCGGGGCTAATTCAGGCCAATGAAGGTCAAGGACTCAATACAGAGTCCGATGACACCACCCACGACTCTTTATCACAACCCGTTCAAAAGTTATGGCAGAGAAAAGTTTTCTAGGGGGCCCTGTTGAGCCGTTAGGCCACGCCCATTAATGCAAACCATTAAATATCAAATTTATCTCCAGGCCTGGTTTGGTGCAAAATTTGGTGACTTTTGGGGAACTATCAAATATGGACCAACCAGATGAAGGGGGGTAACGCTTTTGAAAGAGAAAAGTAATGCACGTAGTCGCAGGATGGAGACGCACATTTTGATGTATAACACACGTGCACGTTACGGTTCGGGCCGTATTAGCTGTCGAAGGAATGGCATAAATTGCTCCAAAATTACGTGATTAATTCAAAATGTTCAAAATGGCCGACTTCCTGTTGGGTTTCGGCCATGGCGCAAGTTGCGAGATGAAACAGGTGTGTACCGATTTTCATTCATGTATGTCAAACCGTATTGTGGGGCTTGAGGCACAAATTTTTTCAATTCAATTCAATTTTATTTATATAGCGTCTAATACAACAGATGTTGTCTCTAGACGCTTTCCAGAGATCCAGAACATGAACATAAACATAAATATAAACCCCCGAGCAATTATTACATAAACAATGGCAGGTAAAAACTCCCCTAGTGGGAGAAAAACCTTAAGCCAAACAGTGGCAAGGAAAACTCCCCTTTAGGAGGAAGAAACCTGGACCAGGACCTGGATCATAAGGCATACCTGCCAACACTCCCGATTTAAGCGGGAGTCTCCCGATTTTCAACCATTTCTCCCGATTTGTAATTTCTCCCGCTTATCTCCCGATTTTAAAGTGAAATGAGTCAATGGTGTTTCACGTGGCGGGGTTCCTGCATGGATGTATTATAATAACGGGTTCCTGACAAACCTGGCAACCCAACCCAAAAGCACTGGCTACGTCCAAGCTCCGCCCCATGGAGCTGCTGATACGTCAACGTCGCCGCCATATTGGATGTTCAAGACTGCGCTGTAAACTAATACAAGTAAATGGACTTATTTTCATAAAGCGCCTTTCTACAAAGAAATGTATGTTTTACGTCTCATTTATTCATTCACACACGCACTAATATACTTGGGAAACAGTTAGGAACCAAATATAATATATTTAATTTTCTCAGATGGCAAAAATAAGAACTTTATTGATCCCACATAGGAGTAATTCATGTTATATCAGCTATAGAGAACAAGGTAGTGCCGAAAAACAATATATATCCCCCTCACAAAAATAAGAAAAATAGAGAAACATCTAGGGAACGTCTCCGGGGGTTAGGAAGGTCAAAGGTCAGGACCAGACGTATCTAGGGAACATCTAGGGAACGTCTCCGGGGGTTAGGAAGGTCAAAGGTCAGGACCAGACGTATCTAGGGAACATCTAAGGAACATCTAGGGAACATCTAGGGAACGTCTCCGGGGGTTAGGAAGGTTAAAGGTCAGGACCAGACGTACCTTGTCCGGGTCGGTGCGGATCACCCAGGAACAGCTGACCAGGTGGTCGTACTCGTCGTGTCCCGGAGTGTTGGGGTAACTGAAGGACCCGGCGGGGCCGCTGAGGTCCCCCCCGCACGCTGGAGACAAGAGGACACAAGAGGACAATCCGTCTCCTGGACACCTCCGTCAACACTGGAAAAGGACAGGTTCTGGACAGGACGTCTCCATGGAGCCCCCCGGGGCCCCCTTACCTTGCTGGGGGGTACCAGGGCCCCCCGGGGCCCCCTTACCATGCTGGGGGGTACTTACCTTGCTGGGGGGTCTGGCAGGTGGTCCCGGTCCACTGGGGGGTGCAGGTGCAGGTGAAGCGGTCCAGTCCGTCGGTGCAGGTGCCCCCGTTCATGCAGGGGTTGCTGCTGCACTCGTCCACGTCCTGGTCGCAGTGCAGGCCCTGCCAGCCGGGGCTGCAGTCGCAGCGGTAGCCCGGCGCCGCCGCGGTGGCCTGGAGGGGAACAACACCCACAATGCACTGCTGAAGGGGCATCAGGATAAAGGGGGCGGGGCTAACAGAGGCTATCGGAGGCTAACAGAGACTAACGGAGGCTAACAGAGACTAACAGAGGCTAACAGAGGCTAACGGAGACTAGCGGAGGCTAACGGAGGCTAACGGAGACTAACAGAGACTAACGGAGGCTAACAGAGACTAACGGAGGCTAACAGAGACTAACAGAGGCTAACAGAGGCTAACGGAGACTAGCGGAGGCTAACGGAGGCTAACGGAGACTAACAGAGACTAACAGAGGCTAACAGAGGCTAACGGAGAATAACGGAGGCTAACAGAGACTAGGTAGCCCGGCGCCGCCGCAGTGGCCTGGAGGGGAACAACACCCACAATGCACTGCTGAAGGGGGCGGGGCTTCGGGATGAGGGGGCGGGGCTTCAGGGTGAAGGGGGCGGGGCTAACGGGGGCTAGCGGAGGCTAACAGAGACTAACGGAGACTAGCAGAGGCTAACGGAGCTACGTACCACGCACTCCCCATGAATGCAGGGGTTGCTGGTCTGGCAGATGCTGCTGATCTCGGAGCAGCCGGAGGAACCGAAGCCGTTACCGGTGAATCCGGGGGGACAAGTACAGGAGGGAAGCAGGGAACCTGTACAAATACACACATATATGTACAAATATATACATGTACACACATATATATACACAAACACACACATATAAATATATATATAAATACATACATACATATACACATGTAAACATATAAATATAAATATTGTATATATATATATATATATATATATATATATATATACACACACATATGTATATATATGTATATATATATAAATATATTTTATGTTTTCTATTTTTCCATTGACGCACAGTATTAACCGTCTCCGGCCACCAGGGGGCCCCAAAACAGTAAAAAAACATCTTTGCAAATGTATATGATTTCCAATTTTTTATTTATTTTAATTGGTCAAGTGGCTTTTTCCAAATTTGAAAATAAAGAATTGGAAAAGTCACAATTTCTGAATTTTCTTTCAAAAATGTACAGTACAGACCAAAAGTTTGGACACCTTCTCATTAAAAACAAACCAAACTTTTGGTCTGTACTGTACGTTTATCTCAAAGTTATCCATTTAGATTTCTTTTTTCCACAAATTTGTGAGTTATTAACGTAAATTCCTTTAATTATGGTAAAACACAAGCTTTCCGGCTCAGCGTTCGTCCGCCTCACCTGCGCTGGAGGAGCAGGTAGCTAGCGGGTGGCAGCCGCCGTTGTTGGAGGAGCAGATGTCGGCCTGTGTGCACGTCCTCCCGTCTCCCTCGTAACCTGCAGAGAACCCACCGTGAAAACAGCTAGCCATGAGTTTCCTCCAAAATTCTGACTAAATATCGTCAATGAAAATTCTGCCTAAATATCGTTGTCAACGAAAATTTGGACTAAATATCATCAACAACCATTCAGACTAAATATAGTTGTCAACGAAAATTCGAACTAAATATCGTCGTCAACCAAAATTCGGACTAAATATCGGCAACAAAAATTCGGACTAAATATCGTCGTCAACCAAAATTTGCATTAAAGGAGCTTGAGGCCGGATTGTGGCAAGATTTATGAAAAAAATCCGTATACATTTAAATTTTTCTAGTAATAATGTCAGATGAAGCGTTCCAAACTCAAAAGAATGAGCCCTCTAGTGTATCTCTCCTTTGCCTTGAACAGGCTGTTGCTGCAAAATGTGCTGCAATTCGGTCCCGAATTTCCCGCGCTGTCCTGCGGATGTGACGTCACATGACGCTGCATGCACGTTCTCCCCGTTCTCCCGTGCCGGCTTCACTGTTGGCTGCAGTACCCCCAACGGCCGTCGTGGTGAAGGGTGGCGCTAGAGAGTCTCATTTCTTAAAAGGAGCCTCATGCTCCTTTAAATATTCGTCTTCAACGAAAATTTGGACTAAATATCATCGTCAACAAAAATTCGGACTAAATATCGTCGTCAACCAAAATTCTGATTAAATATCGTCTAACAGAGCGCGGCGGCGCTGGGCTACCTAGTCTCCATTTGTTTCTATTTTTTCCTTATTTTCATAAAGCATGTTTCTACAAAGAAATGTACGTTTTACGTCTCATTTATTCATTCACACACGCACTAATATACTTGGGAAACAGTTAGGCACCAAATATAATATATTTAATTTTCTCAGATGGCAAAAATAAGAACTTTATTGATCCCACATAGGAGTAATTCATGTTATATCAGCTATAGAGAACAAGGTAGTGCCGAAAAACAATATATATCCCCCTCACAAAAATAAGAAAATTAGAGAAACATATTTTCTCATCAACAAAACAAATTTTAAAATTTTTCAAGTAACAAAATAACTGAATAACCATTTTTCAGATAATAAAATAACTGAAAAAATCAAACATGTTATTTTGTTACTTGAAAAATGTAAAAGATGTTTATGTAAAATATTCTTTGTTGATGAGAAAATATGTCGATGTAAACGTCAATTCGGAATTACTATTTCCATGTAAACTCGAATGAAATAGTTTAATTCGGAATAATTAATTCGGAATTAAAAAACATCATATAAACGTGGCCAATGAATGAAAAAGAATAAAAAAATAAATAAAAACCCGCGACTGCGGTACCCCTGGTACCCCGGTACCCCCGGTACCCCGGTACCCCCGTACCCCTGGTAACCCGGTACCCCCGGTACCCCCGGTACCCCGGTACCCCCGGTAACCTGGTACCCCCGGTACCCCTGGTACCCCCGGTACCCCTGGTACCCCCGGTAACCTGGTACCCCTGGTAACCTGGTACCCCTGGTAACCTGGTACCCCCGGTACCCCTGGTACCCCCGGTACCCCGGTACCCCTGGTAACCTGGTACCCCCGGTACCCCCGGTACCCCCGGTACCCCGGTACCCCCGGTACCCCTGGTATCCCGGTACCCCCGGTAACCTGGTACCCCTGGTAACCTGGTACCCCTGGTAACCTGGTACCCCCGGTACCCCTGGTACCCCCGGTACCCCGGTACCCCTGGTAACCTGGTACCCCCGGTACCCCGGTACCCCGGTACCCCCGGTACCCCGGTACCCCCGGTACCTGGAGGGCAGGACCCGCAGTGGAAGGAGCCCATGGTGTTCAGGCATCGAACCATCGGTGCAGTGGAGCAGCCGCCGTTGTTGGTGAGACACTCGTCCACATCCTGGCAGCTGTAGCCGTTGCCATGCCAACCTGAGTTCAGAGGACCAATCAGTGATTAGAATACGGCAGCGTCCGAAATCCCACACTTCCTCCTAATGAGCAGCAAAAACATTAGTACATACTCAGTAGTATGTACTATCCAAACTCAGTAGTATGTACTATCCATACTCAATAGTATGTACTATCCAAACTCAGTAGTATGTACTATCCATACTCAGTAGTATGTACTATCCATACTCAGTAGTATGTACTATCCATACTCAGTAGTATGTACTATCCATACTCAGTAGTATGTACTATCCATACTCAGTAGTATGTACTATCCATACTCAATAGTATGTACTATCCATACTCATTCCGGAGAAATGTATTAGTGTGGATTGATGGACACTAGCTAAGCAGAAACTTCCAACAATGCAATGCAGGGGTGTTTGGTTGCTAATTGATACGTATATGTCATAAGTGTAATATTAAGTACAATAATATTATTATATAATATTAATATTATAATATTCGTATATAATAATAATAATAATAATATATAATATCATCTTGTTTGGGCCAGAATAAACGGGAAAGAGCGGAGCGGCTACTGCTGCTGTTACCATGGTAACAACTCCCTGTTACCATGGTAACAAACCCCCCAACGGCAGGAAGTGCTGCTGTTACCATGGTAACAACCCCCCCTCCCAACGCCAGGAAGTGCTGCTGTTACCATGGTAACAGTTCCCCCTCCCAACGGCAGGAAGTGCTGCTGTTACCATGGTAACAGCTCCCCCTCCCAACGGCAGGAAGTGCTGATGTTACCATGGTAACAACTCCCCCTCCCAACAGCAGGAAGTGCTGCTGTTACCATGGTAACAACCCCCCTCCCAACGGCAGGAAGTGCTGCTGTTACCATGGTAACAACCCCCCTCCCAACGGCAGGAAGTGCTGCTGTTACCATGGTAACAACCCCCCTCCCAACGGCAGGAAGTGCTGATGTTACCATGGTAACAACTCCCCCTCCCAACAGCAGGAAGTGCTGATGTTACCATGGTAACAACTCCCCCTCCCAACAGCAGGAAGTGCTGCTGTTACCATGGTAACAACCCCCCTCCCAACGGCAGGAAGTGCTGCTGTTACCATGGTAACAACCCCCCTCCCAACGGCAGGAAGTGCTGCTGTTACCATGGTAACAGCTCCCCCTCCCAACGGCAGGAAGTGCTGCTGTTACCATGGTAACAGCTCCCCCTCCCAACGGCAGGAAGTGCTGCTGTTACCATGGTAACAGCTCCCCCTCCCAACGGCAGGAAGTGCTGCTGTTACCATGGTAACAGCTCCCCCTCCCAACGGCAGGAAGTGCTAGTGTTACCATGGTAACAACTCCCCTCCCAACGGCAGGAAGTAGTACGTCTGAATTAATGCATACTACTGATATTTACTCAAAAGTGGCCGAACTTAAGTATACTTTTTAGTATATACTGTTTAGTACGGGATTTCAGATGCACCGTATGTGTTTGTGGAAGCAGGAAGTAGAATAGAGTAGAATAGAGTAGAATAGAACTGCCTTCATTAAATTATTTGTTTCTTGTTTTGTTCAAAAGTGGAAGAGGAAGTATCTCTGATCAATCATGATTGATCAGAGATACTCACCTCATTTTTATCTGAACTAACACTAACATAACACCAAGACCCCAAACTATAACCCTGACACGTCAGTAATACCCTGAAATACTACTAAAATACTAAAATACTACTAATACCCCCGTAATACCACTAATATCCTGGCACACTGATAATAATGTAATATACACACGGCTAATACTATCACACTGCTAATACCCAGACACACTAGGTATTAGCAGTATGATAGTATTAGCGGAGAGTCTGGGTATTAGCGGTGTGTATGGGTATCAGAAGTGTGATAGTATAAGCAGACACATTGCTAATACTAGCACACTGCTACTAACCAGAGCGACCGCTAATACCCTGATATACCCCTAGTGCCTTATCACAGGAGGAGGTTTTCTTTTTGCCCCGTTGAGATTTGCCCCGTTAGCAGCAGGGCAGGCCCCGCAGTAGTAGCTCCTGGGCGTGTTGTAGCATTAGCAGGTTAGCATTACCAGCAGGGCAGGCCCCGCAGTAGAAGCCCCCCGGCATGTTGTAGCGTTAGCGTTAGCAGCATTACCAGCAGGGCAGGCCCCGCAGTAGTAGCTCCCGGGCGTGTTGTAGCAGGCCACCGGCGGGTTGGAGGAGCAAGGGATGCTGGGAAGGCTGCACTCGTCCACGTCGGCCACGCAGGCCGGGTTTCCAGCCGGAGACTCCCAGCCGTTCTCACAGACGCAGCGGAACGCCGGCTGTTAGCAGGAAACAAGCTAGTTAGAGCCTGAACGGATCGTCCAATCAGAAAACTCTGACAGGTGGAAGTGGGCGTGGCTAGGTGTGTCTCAGATATGGCTAAAGATGTTAACTCTAAAGATGCTAGCTCTAAAAATGCTAGCTCTAAAGATGTTATCTCTAAAGATGCTAGCTCTAAAGATGCTAGCTCTAAAGTTGCTAACTCTAAAGATGCTAACTCTAAAGATACTAGTTCTAAAGATGCTAGCTCTAAAGATGCCAACTCTAAAGATGCTAGCTCTAAAGATGCTAGCTCTAAAGATGCTAGCTCTAAAGATGCTAACTCCAAAGATGCTAGCTCTAAAGATGCTAGCTCTAAAGATGCTAACTCTAAAGATGATAGCTCTAAAGATGCTAGCGCTAAAGATTTTAGCTCTAAAGATGCTAACTCTAAAGATGCTAGCTCTAAAGATGTTAGCTCTAAAGATGCTAACTGAATTAACATGTGAATATATATATATATACATATATATATATATATATATATATATATACATATATATATATATATATATATATATATACATATATATATATACATATATATATATATATATATATATATATATATATTATGTCCAGCTACGTTACCTGTCCAGCTACGACCCGGTCGGCATCGATGCATAAGCCGTGAACACAGAGGTCGGTTCCCGCCGTCTTGCAGTCGTCGTAGCGGATGGTGCAGAGGTTCCCGGACCACTCCGGAGAACAGGTGCACCTGCGCAGAAACAACCGATTCAACCAATGCACCTGTGATGGACTCCGGAACCTCCTCCTGCCGGTTCCAGGAACCAAAGCGCCTCGGACTCACGTGAACGATCCAGGATTGTTGTTGCACGTCGCTCCGTTCTGACAACCCTGCACTGATCCGGCGTAAATCTGGCACTCGTTCACGTCCGTGGCGCAGTTGGGGCCCTGAAAACACAAACCGACAAGCCGGTTTCAGCAACTGGAATCACCTGGAATCACCTGGGAGGTCTCAGACTGGAAAAACAGGGTTCTCTTCACAACACACAGTCATCAGCAAACAGCAGCACTTTGAGTAAAAACTGAATAAAAGCCTGATGGATGATGGAAAAAAGTTGATGGATGGATGATGATGGATGATGGATGATGGATGGATGGATGGATGATGGATGGATGATGGATGGATGGATGATGATGGATGATGGATGGATGGATGGATGATGGATGGATGATGGATGATGTATGGATGGATGTATGGATGGATGGATGGATGATGAATGGATGGATGATGGATGGATGGATGGATGGATGATGAATGGATGGATGATGGATGGATGGATGATGGATGGTTGGATGGTTGGATGGATGATGGATGGATGGATGATGGATGGATGATTAGCAGCATTAGCATTAGCTTTACTCACCCCCCAGTTTCCAGGACAAACACAGTGGTAGGAGTTGAGCAGGTTCAGGCAGGTTCCTCCGTTCCTGCAGGGATTACTGCTGCAGGACGAACGCTGGACCGTCTACGGGGGGACGATAGGACACAGGAGACATTAGAGACACAGGAGACATTAGAGACACAGGAGACATTAGAGACACAGGAGACATTAGAGACACAGGAGAAACAGTCAGAACCTTCCTCCACCGTAGCCGCTACGGCTAACCTGCTAACGACTCACCTGTTCCAGAACGTTCACTTTGTTCTCCAGAGTAGACACCTGGAGAGAAACGGTAGAGAGACATGAATGAATGAATGAATGAATGAATGAATGAATGAATGAATGAATGAATGAATGAATGAATGAATGAATGAATGAACGAACGAACGAACAAACGAATGAATTTATTTCGAACATGTATATAAAAAAATAAAACAGTAACATCTTCATATATAGGTTGGAATTTACATTATTGCTATTATTATATCTAGAAAATATCCATATAAATATAGTCTGTATAAATACTACGTAAACATGCATATTACTACATAATTATCCATATAAGTATATAGAAAATATTAATTTTACATTAATATTATATCAATATATAAAAAATACAATTATTTAAATCTATATAAATATACACTACATAAATATCCCTATAAATATATATACGCTACATACATAATAAATATATAACATATATTACATATTTGTAACTATCCCTCTCAACATATAATATATACTACATAAATATCCACATAAATATCTAAACATATCTTAAGCAGGTATAATATACCATTTTTCCCTATTTTATTTGTTTATCACATGAAAGTTGAACCAGGCCGGAGAGTGACTCTAAGCCCCGCCCCCAAATGTGGGCGTGTCTTTTACCTTGGTGTCCAGCTGGTTGAGTCTGTTGGAAACTTCCGGAGGAATCGTTCCCCCGTGAGCTTTGATGTCAGCGATTTCATCTTTGTTGGTTTTGATCTGAAAAACAAGATTCACTTCCTGTCAACATGGAAACCTGTGGATGACATCACAGGGGGCGTGTCCAGGGGGCGTGTCCAGAACTTCTCTCAGGTTTTAATGAACTCATGACCTTCTGTCTTTCCATTTTTCTCCAGTTAGGAGAGAAAGCTTTATTTATTGATTGATGATTTGGACCGTTTGTATTTCAGGGGGGGATGATTTGGACCGTTTTTATTTCAGGGGGGGGTGATTTGGACCGTTTTTATTTCAGGGGGGATGATTTGGACCGTTTTTATTTCAGGGGGGGGGGGTGATTTGGACCGTTTTTATTTCAGGGGGGATGATTTGGACCGTTTTTATTTCAGGGGGGATGATTTGGACCGTTTTTATTTCAGGGGGGGGGGGGTGATTTGGACCGTTTTTATTTCAGGGGGGGGGGGTGATTTGGACCGTTTTTATTTCAGGGGGGGGATGATTTGGACCGTTTTTATTTCAGGGGGGGATGCCATCTGGAAACAGCAGAATTAACCAGAAGCTGCTCTCGTAACGGTGTCGTTGCTCCGTGTTATCAGCGTTTACGGCTGTAGCTGCTGCTACTGCTCACATGAGTTGTGGATCATTAACACCAGGAAGCAAACCAGGGCCGGTTGTATAAAATGATGACTAGGGCTGCATCTCAGATCTGAGGGGGTGCACATGCCTGGCACGTTATTCAACACTAAATGATGCATTTTCCCATAATTTCAAGCGGAAGGATACTAGCAAAACAAGAATATTTAAAGTGTATTTCAAATGCTTTATTGCAGCAATATTGCTGCAGAACAAAGAAAATGCTACATTTAGTCTGGACTACCTCACCCATCAGACAATCTAGCAACAGAAAATAAAACATAGAAAAATAAATATAACTATAAATATAAAGGACTGTCTCAGAAAATTAGAATATTGTGATAAAGTCCTTTATTTTCTGTAATGCAAAAATGTCATACATTCTGGATTCATTACAAATCATCTGAAATATTGCAAGCCTTTTATCATTTTAATATTTCTGATCATGGCTTACAGCTTAAGAAAACTCAAATATCCTATCTCAAAAAATTAGAATATTCTGGGAATCTTACTCTTAAACTGTAAACCATAATCAGCAATATTAAAATAATAAAAGGCTTGCAATATTTCGGTTGATTTGTAATGAATCCAGAATGTATGACATTTTAGTTTTTTTAATTGCATTACAGAAAATAAAGGACTTTATCACAATATTCTAATTTTCTGGGACAGTCCTGTAAACTTGCTTGCGTCGTTGTGCTTGAACCACTTCTGAATGTCCACTTTGTGTTAACGGAGCAGCAGAGAGCAGCGTCTTGCTGCTGGAGGAAACTGCTGGACGCAGATGAGTGACGGACTCTGGCTGATTTATGGTTCCGCGTTGCACCAACGCAGAGCTTACGGCGTAGGACACGCGGGGACGTGAACGTACAGTGTGCGTCGCCTACGCCGTCGATTTAACGCAGAACCATAAATCAGGCTTAACGCGCGCGCATTTGTCAGTTTTCTTTTCGTCTTTTCAACTGAGCATGCAAACACATAAACTGAGGGTGCAATGCTTATGCACCCTCGTAGAACCAGCCCTGAAGCAAACGCAGCAGAAACATCTGGATTTTATTTCACACTCATCATAGCTACAGTTTAGCAGCCGTGGCATCAGACGTCTTTACTGGATTCAAACTGAGAAACTTCTGCATACGAGCGTTGAGCAAGTGTGTTAGGCCAAATCTGTTAGTCAGCATTTTGATTGCATTTGTCGTAATTTGCATCTGTTAACGCTACACCTGCAATTACATCGGAAGCTGCAACACTCCGATAAGATAAGATAAGATAAGGAAGAGAATCAGGGCCGTGCAGGTGAAAAAATATCTGAGGGGAAGATTGTTTTTTATTGTGCACTCCGAGAAAAAAGTCAAAATGTCAAGATTAATGTTGAAATACAATTTCAAGAATAAAGTCGAAATTTTGCCTTTTTTCTCAACATTTCAACTTTATTCTTGAGATTTCAACTTTTTTCTAGACATTTTGACTTTTTCCTCGAAGTGCATAATGAAAACTAGACACAAAATTCCCTGGAAATTTTGAAGCGCCACGGGACTACTGCCGGATGATTTTGATGATATTTCCTATAACAAACCATTCAAAAGTTATTGACGAAAATCGGAACTATCACATATCGACCAATCTGAAGAAGGGGAGGGGCTAATTTGCACCAATTTTGTTCAAGGACTCAAAACCGAGTCAGATGACACCACCCACGACTCTATGTCAAACTGTTCAAAGGTTATAGCATTTACTCTGGGTTATTTACTGTGTGTGTGTGTGTGTGTGTGTGTGTGTGTGTGTGTGTGTGTGTGTGTGTGTGTGTGTGTGTGTGTGTGTGTGTGTGTGTGGCGGGGGGGCGTATTTACTTCAAAATTTATAGCATATTTACTTGGGTGTATTTACTGCGTGTGTGTGTGTGTGTAAGGGGGGTATTTTTTTAATATATATATATATATATATATATATATATATATATATATATATATATATATATATAAACTGACACCCACACTAGATTTGACAAAAAAGTGATTTCCATTCCTCCCTTGAGGGCTCATATCTTGAAAAGTTTCCATCTTAGGAAACTATTTGGGGTTTGGAGAGAGAAGAGAAGTTACTCCGTTTTGAAGTCTGAATGACATTTCTACGTGCAAGTATGAGAGAGTTAGGTGACTCAGAAAAAAGGTGAATTTTGGCTTTTTCTTTTTACTTTTTCCCATCCACTTTGAAAGGGTTTTTTTGGCTGTTTTTTTGGGAATAACTTTGGGAAAAATGGGAATTTCAACACCAAAGGTCATAAAACACTATTCCTGATTGAGACACACGTTTTGATATATGATTCGCCTGGGTCCTCCGAAATCTGTAGGAGGAGTAGCGAACCAGAATCTGAGAGAGCTAGGTTTATCTCCTCCCATCTCCCCATTAGTTTGGAAATTTGGAAATGTTTTTGCACTTGGTACGAAAATTATTTGTGCGATCGCTCTGAAAAATCACAGGACTGTAGTTAAATTCAGGGCCTACAACTTTCTAAATCGATTCAGAATTTTTCGAGTAACGGTGTGCGAGTGGTGAGGCCCCAAAGTTCTCGCAATGCGTTCCGGGTGGGCCAAAAAGCGCACGTTGCGCAAAAAAACGTGCACGCCAAACGCTAATAAAAGTCATAGCACTCGATTCCCGATTAGGGCGCACGTTTCTACGTTTTTACTTTTCGCGTTTTCTCAAAGCTGCGGGACTAGTTACGCACCGAAGTTTATACGGGAGAATAAATAATAAGCCTGAGCAATAATTAGAGTTCCTCTGGTGCAGCCGTGGCGCTAATAACTGGACTAACCAGAACCTGTATTTGGATCAGAACCGGACCTCACCTGGACCAGGACCAGAACCAGAACCTGTATTTGGATCAGAACCGGACCTCACCTGGACCAGGACCAGAACTAGAACCTGTATTTGGATCAGAACCGGACCTCACCTGGACCAGGACCAGAACCAGAACCTGTATTTGGATCAGAACCGGACCTCACCTGGCTCAACAGCTCCGTCAGGTCTTCGTCTCCCACCTTGACCCGGCCCGATGCCGAGGTCTGGAACCGGATCTCTTTCTGGTCTCCGGTGCTGAAGACCAGGTGGCCGTTGTCGGACAGAACCCGGGCCCTGAAACAGAACCAGAACCTTAGGAACCAGAACCCTCAGAACCAGAAACCCTTAGAAACCAGAAACCCTTAGGAACCCGGGGCCTGAACCAGAAAAAGAAAAAGGTCGAAATGTTGACAAAAAAGTCAAAATGTCATGAATAAAGTTGAAATGTTGGGAAAAAAGGCAAAATTTCGACTTTATTTTTGAAATTTCGACTTTTTTCTCAAAGTGCACAATAAAACAAAATATTCTTTCTCCTGCCTGGCCCTGATTCTCTTCTGTAATGACCGGGTCTGGACCGGAGAGACCAGAGAGACCGGAGGGACCGGAGGGAGAGACCGGAGAGACCACTTACTGCGTCAGCCCGGCGTTGTAGGACGGTTCCCCGGACGGTTCTCCGGACGGTTCCCCGGACGGTTCTCCGGACGGTTCCCCGGACGGTTCCCCGGACGGTTCTCCGGACGGTTCCCCGGACGGTTCTCCAGGGTCCAGAACCAGGACCAGGAGGAAGAAGAGCCATGAGAGCCGCGGCGTCAGCGCCATCGAGGAACCAAGTCTTGAGGAAACACTTTACTGAAGGCAGGATGAGTTTTCACCCTTTTAAAACTCTAAAGCTCTGGAGACTTTGACCCCAATGAAACATGTGAACATCTGACGGTAGCAGATCAGTAACAGATTCATGTGACAGGTTCATCCAGAGCAGCTTTAGGTGCCGGTACTCCCCGCATTCAACTGATGTCAGGTCCATTAGGCGGTGGGTAACAGCTAGGGATGGGCGGTACAGACAAAAAAATGTATCACCATAATTTCTGGCATTTATCCCGATAAAAATGACGATAAAAAAAACAACCAATTCAATTCCACCTTTGTAACTATAAATCTATCTCACTCTCAGATCCGCCATGTTTGTTACACAAAAACGTATCAACGGGAATTTATCCTTCCTTCCTTCCTTCCTTCCTTCCTTCCTTCCTTCCTTCCTTCCTTCCTTCCTTCCTTCCTTCCTTCCTTCCTTCCTTCCTTCCTTCCTTCCTTCCTTCCTTCCTTCCTTCCTTCCTTCCTTCCTTCCTCTCTCTCATTCCTTCCGGTTTATCGTGAACGGTAAAATATCACCCATTCCTAGTAACAGCAGATGATTAATTGATATATTTAAATACTAGGACATGGGGGGATGATTTGGACCGTTTTTATTTCAGGGGGGGATGCCGTCCCCCCTCATCCCCCCTCATCCCCCCTCAATTCCAGTACTGCACACATATCAATGGTTGGTACCATGCCGGTAAAAACCTAAGGCATATATATGTGCATTATTACTATATTTAATATATAAACATATATATACGCATACCCATACATAGTGCTGGGCGGTATACCGGTTCATACCGAATACCGGTGTTTATTTTTCTTATGATATGAATTTTTCATATACCGTAATACCGGTGAGTATGTACACAACGTTGGGAGCGCAGCGCGGCGGAACGTAGCGCCGCTGGACACCGTTTGTGTGGGGACTGTTTAGCGAGTGAGCAGAGAGCAGAGCCGGCAGGGAAAAGTCAACAGTGTCCGCGTGTAACTTAAATCTACCATGGTCTCAGCGTTAGGGCTCGGCCAAGTGAGGCTTTATAAATATATGGGCTTTATACATTTATTAAATATATGAGCGCAGAGTCGGCGAGGAGCCGGGCGCACAGTGAGTCGCGCTGTGAAGCCTCATTTATGGTTCCGCGTTATATCGACGCAGAGCTTTCGCCGTAGGGTACGCCGTAGGCCGCGTAACCTACGGCGTATGGCCTGCGTTGGTGTAACGCGGAACCATAAATCAGCCTTAAACCACACCTGCAGCCCATCAGCTCATCAGGAGGTTAAACGGCGGGGCTGCTAGTTGTTCATTACTGGCTCGTTTTGTTAACTCTGAGAGCTTTATTGGTTCGTTTGTTAGCTTACTGGTGTTTTTTTTTTTTCTCTCTGGGATTTTTGAGTTGTTTATGAAGAAGTTCTGAGTTCCCTGTGAGCAGTATTCGAGTTGAGGGGGGATGAGGGGTGATGTGATGGAACCCCCCCTGAAATTAAAACGGTCCAAATCATCCCCCCTGAAATAAAAATGGTCCAAATCATCCCCCCTGTAAAACTGTCATCCCTCCTTTCCATCCCTTATGTCATTTCATCAATGAATGTGGTTTTACTGATATTTCAACATTTAGAGTCATCACCAGAAAAATAACACCAGAAAAATAACTTATTTGACAATTTTCACCTGTTTCAAGTAAATTTTCACTTGAAATAAGTAGAAAAATCTGCCAGTGGGACCAGATTTATCTTCTTATTACAAGCAAAAAAATCTTGTTCCACTGGCAGATTTTTCTACTTATTTCAAGTGAAAATCTACTTGAAACAGACTGATTTATTGCTTGTGTAGTTGAAAAATACATGAACAGGACCTTGAAAAAATAATCGCATATTAAATTGCAATCGCATGTTGTTGTTGCATGTTATGTTGTTTTTAAACTGTAACAAATTTGAATATGTTGGGTGAGGTTTTCATATAAGCCCTCTTGGGTTTCATACCTCCCCTTTGCACATCCCAGTAATGTTGATTGTTCATGTTGTTTATTTATATGATACTGTTTGTGCTAAATAAATTTAAAAAAAATAAAAAAAATTTAAAAAATCGCAATATTGAGGAAAAAAATCGCAATTAGATTATTTTCAAAAATCGTTCAGTCCTACATTAGAATCATAAGTGCTGCCACCTCATTGTAAACGGCATCATTTTGTGAAGCCATGCAAACCTGTATTTATACTAGTGTGGACATTAATGTTTTTCTACAATATTTCCTCCTCATCATGACAGTAAAATAGGCCATTCTAAGCCAATTTACTGCAGCAATTCCTTTCCAAATCATTAGAAAATGTGGTTAACACCCAGTTGTGCATGAAAAAAAAAAATACTGTGATATACCGTGAAACAGATATAATTTTGAAAAATACGGTGATATAAATTTTTGGTCATACCGCCCAGCACTACACATACATATATATATATATATATATATACACATACAAAGCCAGTGGGGGGGGGGGCTTGTGACTTCCACTGCTATCTCTTTTTCTTCGCGTTCTTCC
Source organism: Cololabis saira (assembly GCF_033807715.1). NCBI lineage: Eukaryota > Metazoa > Chordata > Actinopteri > Beloniformes > Belonidae > Cololabis > Cololabis saira. Next base: position 36,227,067 of record NC_084608.1, read on the forward strand.
TATTGGTTTCTGGCACACTCGACTCCGTAAACTGATTTATGGTTCCGCGCTACACCAACGGTACGTGCGCGACGCCGCATACCCTACGCCGTAGGCTCTGCGTTGGTGTAACGCGGAACCATAAATCAGTCTTTACGAGTGAACATCTTGCGAGGGGCAATCGTGTTGTCAGGCGACGCCACTGTAGCCAAATGGCAAGGAGAGAACAGAGTAGTATGAGCTCATGAGAAGTCCCGGTACGCCGCAAAAAGTCCCGGGCCCACTTAAAGCAGTGTTTTTCAACCTTTTTTGAGCCAAGGCACGTTTCTTTCATTGAAAAATCCTGCGGCACACCACCAGCTGAAAACGTGAAAAAAAAGCTTATATTAACAATATAAGTGTTATATTATTAATATAAGCTTTTTGTTAAACATTGAAGAATGACGTTATATTATTGTAGCAGGTCTCGCTGCTACAGGGTCACCAGACAGGACAGCGGACACACAGATCGGTGCAGAAACGTTTTTATTAGAACGTTTTAACGTTTCGAGGCAACACGTGCACCAGCACCTCCAGCACTCCCGGCACTCCCGGCACTCCCGGCACTCCCGGCACTCCCAGCACTTCCAGCACTCCCAGCACTCCCAGCAGGGCTTTGCTCGCGCTCTGCTCCTGCTTCCGTCCTCCTCCTGTCTCCAGAGCCAGCACACTACTGAAATACACAGAGAGTGATTAGACACACCTGTGCACCATCAGCTGTTCCAGCCGCGTCACCTGTACGCCACTCCCCCGCACTCCCTCTCTCCCCTGCAGACCACGCCCCAATCCTGCACCCTGCCACAATTATAACATCTTGAATTAAAAATAGGAATCTAATAAACACAAAGAAAAAAGTATTTTATAATCTTTCATATTGATACTCACTCAGTGTGAAACCTGGGCCTGTTTGGATGAACACAGAGCTGATATCCTGACACACACGAAGTTCTTCATCCACAGCTCTCAGTCGTTCTCGGTTTTTAGTTTTTACAGCAGTAAGGCTGGAAAAGCTCACCTCACACAGGTATGTTGTGGAAAATGGGAGCAATGTCCAAACAGCTTTGTTGGCCAGCATGGGGAACTCCTTGGCAGCTGCCAACCAAAAACTGTCCAAAGGCAGATCTGCAAATCTTAACTTGAGACCACGATCTTGTCTCGGTTCAGTTAGTTCCTCCTGCTCCTGTAAAGTCATGTCCTTTCCAACAGCTGATGCTGAGCTGAACGGGTCCCTAACCCAGTCAAGGCGGTGGGTTGAGGTTGAGGTTGAACAGAAATAAAATGACATCTTCTCCTCAAGACTTTTCAAATGTTGAACTATTATCTCACACAGTGCAGCAGTATTAACATCTTGCCATTTCTTGGTGAGTGGGAACATTTCAAGATTGCCACTTTCCACATGTTGCTGCCAGAGTTGCACTTTTGAACGGAATCCATTTATTTTATCCGTACTTGTAAGCAGGTTTTCATTTCGGCCTTGCATTCGTGTGTTAAGTTCATTCAGGTGATGACAAATATCTGCCAGGTATGCCAGCCTTGCACACCACTCATCACTTGCAAGCAGCTTTGTGTAATCAGACCCCTCATTTGTCAGAAACACTTTAAGTTCCTCTCGCAGCTCATGCACACGGGCCGGCACCTTGCCGCGCGACAGCCACCGGACCTCCGTATGAAACAGCAACACTTTATGCTCCGCTCCCATTTCCTCACACAAAGCTGCAAATATGTGACTTTTCACAGGTCGTGACTTCACAAAGTTTACCATGCGCACAACATCATCCAACACAGGAACAAGGTCTGCTGGTAAAGTCTTGGCTACGAGGGCTTCGCGATGTAAAAACCAATGCGTACTGATCACATCTGGGTTTTTTTCCTTCACTCTGCTTACAAAGCCTTTGGTGCGCCCGGCCATGGCTGCGGCTCCATCAGTGCAGACACCTGCGCAGTTTTCCCACTTGAGTCCTCCTTTTTCCAGATATTCTGATGTGACCCGAAAAATTTCCTCTCCTGTTGTTTTTTCTGGCAAAGCCTTGCAAAATAGAAAGTTTTCTCGGATTGTGTCTCCATCCACAAAACGCACATTGGCCAAGAGTTGAGCATGTCCACTTATATCAGTAGACTCATCAATTTGCAAAGCAAATTATTACTGATACGGATCTTGTCCAAAACCACACTTTCAATATCTGCAGACATCTCATTAATACGTCTGGAAATGGTGTTATCTGAGAGCGGGACTTTGGCTACTTCTTTAGCCGCGTCGGGTCCGAGCATCTCATTTACAATGGCTTTGCAAGCGGGAAGTATTAATTGCTCGGCCACAGTGTGGGACTTTTTTTGATTTAGCCACAAGTTCAGCAACATGGTAACTAGCTTTAAGGGCTCTCTCGTTTACCTTTGCCGTCTTTCTCATGACAGTTGCCTGTTTCTCCGTGTGATCACGCAGGCGAACAAAATACTCCACATTTTTATTTTGAAGTGAAGGGTGTTTTGTTTGGAGATGGCGTTTAAGCTTACTTGGGACCATAGCACTGTTGGAGAGCTTTTCACCACATACCAAGCACAACGGAGTCGGTGCCGTTGCGTCTCCGGTAAAAGTAAAACCAAATGAAAGATAGCTTTCGTTGTATTGCCTCGTTCCACAAGCTTTGCTGGACGTCACCGTCTTTGCTCTCTTTCGACCTCCACTCATACTAGGGCCTTCATCTGGGTCTGGATTTTGTCCAGGGTCCAGTTCAGAGTCAGCATTTTTCCTCTTCAAAAACTTATCCATCTTTCACCGTCGTCCTGCACCACCGTCAACGCCACCTGCTGCTGCATCCATGCGTCACTACAGGCTGATTTATGGTTCCACGTTACACCAACACAGAGCCTACGCCGTAGGCTACGGTGTAGATGGAAAAAGAGGACAAAATAGAGGACAAAATAGAGAAAAAAAGAGGGGAAAAAGAAGGAAAAAATGAAAAAAAAGAGGAAAAAAGGAGGGGGAAAAAGAGGGGAAAAAAGAAGGAAAAAATTGAAAAAAAGAGGAAAAAAGGACAAAATAGGAAAAAAAAAGAAAAAAGAGAAAAAAAGAGGAAAAAATATGAAAAAAGAAGGACAAAAAGAGGAAAAAATAGGAAAAAAGGAGAAAAGGAGGAGGAGGAGCAGGAATTTCTCGACATTTCTCATTTTTTCCTTCAAAATTTGCCTTTTTTTGTTGAAATTTCGCCCTTTTTCCGCTTTTTTTTTCCTTATTTTTTCCTTACTTTTCCTCTTTTTTCCGCCTTTTCTTCCTTATTTTTTCATTATTTTTCCTCTTTTTTTTCCTTTCTTTTTTCCCTTTTTTCCCTCTTGTATTGATTTTGATCCCTGATGATTTTTTCTCCCTGGCTCCAGCTCTGCTGGGGGAATACTGGCTCCAGCTGACTCTACTCAAGCTCAGGTCTACAGCTGACCTAACCTAACCTTCTAGAACCTTCTGTTCCTGCTGCTGAACCAGCTAGGTGATGACGTCACCAGAGGGGGCGGGGCCATGGCTCGAGGGGGCGGGGCCAGGGGAGAAAAGAAAGAGGAAAAAAAGAGAAAAAGAGGAAAAAAGGAAAAAAGAGGGAAAAGAGAAGGAAAAAATGGAAAAAAAGAGGACAAAATAGAGAAAAAAAAAGAGGAAAAAAAGGAAAAAAGAAGGAAAAAAAGAGGAAAAAAAAGGAAAAAAGAGGGAAAAGAGAAGGAAAAAAAGAGGGGAAAAAGAAGGAAAAAATGGAAAAAAGAGGAAAAAAGGAGGGGAAAAAAGAGGAAAAAAAGAGGGGAAAAGAGGCGAAAAAAAAGGATAAAATTGAAAAAAAGAGGAAAAAAGGACAAAGTAGGAAAAAAAAGAGAAAAAAAGAGGGGAAAAAAAAGAGGAAAAATATGAAAAAAGGACAAACAGAGGAAAAAAGAGGAAAAAAGGAGAAAAGGAGGAGGAGGAGCAGGAATTTCTCGACATTTCTCATGTTTTCCTTCAAAATTTGCCTTTTTTTGTTGAAATTTCGCCCTTTTTCCGCTTTTTTTCCTTATTTTTTCCTTACTTTTCCTCTTTTTTTCGCCTTTTTTTCTTTCTTTTTTCCCCTTTTTTCCCTCTTGTATTGATTTTTATCCCTGATGATTTTTTCTCCCTGGCTCCAGCTCTGCTGGGGGAATACTGGCTCCAGCTGACTCTACTCAAGCTCAGGTCTACAGCTGACCTAACCTAACCTTCTAGAACCTTCTGTTCCTGCTGCTGAACCAGCTAGGTGATGACGTCACCAGAGGGGGCGGGGCCAGGGCTCGAGGGGGCGGGGCCAGGGGAGAAAAGAAAGAGGAAAAAAAGAGAAAAAGAGGAAAAAAGAAAAAAGAGGGAAAAGAGAAGGAAAAAAAATGGAAAAAAAGGACAAAATAGAGAAAAAAAAGAGGGGAAAAAGAAGGAAAAAAAGAGGAAAAAAAGGAAAAAAAGAGGAAAAAAAAGGAAAAAAGAGGGAAAAGAGAAGGAAAAAATGAGGACAAAATAGAGAAAAAAGAGGAAAAAAGAGGGAAAAAAGAAGGAAAAAATTGAAAAAAAGGACAAAATAGAGAAAAAAAGAGGAAAAAAAGGAAAAAATAGGAGAAAAAAAAAAGAGGGAAAAAAAGGGAAAAAATAGGAAAAAAGAAGAAGAAAAAAGGAAAAAAGAGGGGAAAAAGAAGGAAAAAATAGGAAAAAAGAAGAAGAAAAAAGGAAAAAAGAGGGGAAAAAGAAGGAAAAAATGGAGAAAAAAAATTTCTGGGGAAAAAAGTCAGAATTCTGACTTTTTTCTCAGAATTCTGAGATTAAAGTCAGAATTCTGACTTTAATCTCAGAATTCTGAGGAAAAAAGTCAGAATTCTAGGCCACTAAAAAAAAAATAATAATTCTGAGATTAAAGTCAGAATTCTGACTTTAATCTCAGAATTCTGAGGAAAAAAGTCAGAATTCTAGGCCACTAAAAAAAAAATAATAATAATTCTGAGAAAAAAGTCAGAATTCTGACTTTAATCTCAGAATTCTGATCCCTTGCGGGGGTCACGGGGGTCTGCTGGAGCCTATCCCAGCTCATTTCAGGTGAGAGGCAGGAGTTACACCCTGGACAGGTCACCAGTCCATCACAGGGCCACATAGAAACACACAAACCATGCTCACAACCACACTCACGCTCACACCTACGGGCAATTTACAATCACCAATTAACCTAGCGTGCATGTTTTTGGACTGTGGGAGGAAGCCGGAGTACCCGGAGAGAACCCACGCAAGCACGGGGACAACATGCAAACTCCACACAGAAAGGCCCCTGCCGGGCCTGGGAGTCCAACCGGGGACCTTCTTGCTGTGAGGCAACAGTGCTAACCATTAAAGTCAGAATTCTGACTTTTTTCTCAGAATTCTTTTTATTTTTTTTTAAGTGGCCCAGAATTCTGACTTTTTTCTCAGAATTCTGAGATTAAAGTCAGAATTCTGACTTTTTTCTCAGAATTCTTTTTATTTTTTTTTAAGTGGCCCTAATACTCTTCCGTAGAAAGCGTTTAGGACAGGCTACGGGTAAGAAAGCGTGTGGCTCCACTGCTGCTCAACTCTGTACTGACTCTGTAACTGAAAACTCTTAACTGCCTCTCACCTGAAATGAGCTGGGATAGGCTCCAGCAGACCCCCGTGATCCCCGTGAAGGGATCAGAATTCTGAGATTAAATTCAGAATTCTGACTTTTTTCTCAGAATTATTATTTTTTTTTTTTAGTGGCCTAGAATTCTGACTTTTTTCCTCAGAATTCTGAGATTAAAGTCAGAATTCTGACTTTAATCTCAGAATTCTGAGGAAAAAAGTCAGAATTCTGACTTTTTTCCCCAGAAATTTTTTTTCTCCATTTTTTCCTTCTTTTTTCCTTTTTTCTTCTTCTTTTTTCCTCTTTTTTCCCTTTTTTTCCCTCTTTTTTTCCCTATTTTTTCCTTTTTTTCCTCTTTTTTTTCTCTATTTTGTCCTTTTTTTCAATTTTTTCCTTCTTTTTTCCCTCTTTTTTCCTTTTTTTCTTCTTCTTTTCCTCTATTTTCCCTCTTTTTTCCTCTATTTTGTCCTCATTTTTTCCTTCTCTTTTCCCTCTTTTTTCCTTTTTTTCTTCTTCTTTTCTCTTTTTTCCTCTTTTTTCCTTTTTTTCCCTCTTTTTTTCCTATTTTTTCCTTCTTTTTCCCCTCTTTTTTCCTTTTTTTCCTCTTTTTTTCTCTATTTTGTCCTCTTTTTTTCCATTTTTTCCTTCTCTTTTCCCTCTTTTTTCCTTTTTTCCTCTTTTTCTCTTTTTTTCCTCTTTCTTTTCTCCCCTGGCCCCGCCCCCTCGAGCCCTGGCCCCGCCCCCTCTGGTGACGTCGTCACCTAGCTGGTTCAGCAGCAGGAACAGAAGGATCTAGAAGGTTAGGTTAGGTCAGCTGTAGACCTGAGCTTGAGTAGAGTCAGCTGGAGCCAGTATTCCCCCAGCAGAGCTGGAGCCAGGTGACACCAAAACCTTCATGTCACCAAAACCTTCATGACACCAAAACCTTCATGACACCAAAACCTTCATGTCACCAAAACCTTCATGACACCAAAACCTTCATGACACCAAAACCTTCATGTCACCAAAACCTTCATGACACCAAAACCTTCATGACACCAAAACCTTCATGACACCAAATATTTCATGTCACCAAAACCTTCATGACACCAAATATTTCATGTCACCAAAACCTTCATGACACCAAAACCTTCATGTCACCAAAACCTTCATGACACCAAAACCTTCATGACACCAAAACCTTCATGTCACCAAAACCTTCATGACACCAAAACCTTCATGACACCAAAACCTTCATGACACCAAATATTTCATGTCACCAAAACCTTCATGACACCAAAACCTTCATGTCACCAAAACCTTCATGTCACCAAAACCTTCATGTCACCAAAACCTTCATGACACCAAAACCTTCATGACACCAAAACCTTCATGTCACCAAAACCTTCATGACACCAAAACCTTCATGACACCAAATATTTCATGTCACCAAAACCTTCATGACACCAAAACCTTCATGACACCAAAACCTTCATGTCACCAAATATTTCATGACACCAAAACCTTCATGTCACCAAAACCTTCATGACACCAAAACCTTCATGACACCAAAACCTTCATGACACCAAAACCTTCATGTCACCAAATATTTCATGACACCAAAACCTTCATGACACCAAAACCTTCATGACACCAAAACCTTCATGACACCAAAACCTTCATGTCACCAAATATTTCATGACACCAAAACCTTCATGACACCAAAACCTTCATGTCACCAAAACCTTCATGACACCAAAGCCTTCATGACACCAAATATTTCATGACACCAAATATTTCATGACACCAAAACCTTCATGACACCAAAACCTTCATGTCACCAAAACCTTCATGACACCAAAACCTTCATGACACCAAAACCTTCATGTCACCAAAACCTTCATGACACCAAAACCTTCATGTCACCAAAACCTTCATGACACCAAAACCTTCATGACACCAAATATTTCATGTCACCAAAACCTTCATGTCACCAAAACCTTCATGACACCAAAACCTTCATGACACCAAATATTTCATGACACCAAAACCTTCATGACACCAAAACCTTCATGACACCAAAACCTTCATGACACCAAAACCTTCATGTCACCAAAACCTTCATGACACCAAAACCTTCATGACACCAAAACCTTCATGACACCAAAACCTTCATGACACCAAATATTTCATGACACCAAAACCTTCATGTCACCAAAACCTTCATGACACCAAAACCTTCATGACACCAAAACCTTCATGTCACCAAAACCTTCATGTCACCAAAACCTTCATGTCACCAAAACCTTCATGACACCAAAACCTTCATGACACCAAAACCTTCATGTCACCAAAACCTTCATGTCACCAAAACCTTCATGACACCAAAACCTTCATGACACCAAAACCTTCATGACACCAAAACCTTCATGTCACCAAATATTTCATGACACCAAAACCTTCATGACACCAAAACCTTCATGACACCAAAACCTTCATGACACCAAAACCTTCATGACACCAAAACCTTCATGACACCAAAACCTTCATGACACCAAAACCTTCATGACACCAAATATTTCATGACACCAAATATTTCATGACACCAAATATTTCATGACACCAAAACCTTCATGTCACCAAAACCTTCATGACACCAAATATTTCATGTCACCAAAACCTTCATGTCACCAAAACCTTCATGTCACCAAAACCTTCATGACACCAAAACCTTCATGTCACCAAAACCTTCATGACACCAAAACCTTCATGTCACCAAAACCTTCATGACACCAAAACCTTCATGACACCAAATATTTCATGACACCAAAACCTTCATGTCACCAAAACCTTCATGACACCAAATATTTCATGTCACCAAAACCTTCATGACACCAAAACCTTCATGACACCAAAACCTTCATGACACCAAAACCTTCATGACACCAAAACCTTCATGACACCAAAACCTTCATTTCACCAAATATTTCATGACACCAAAACCTTCATGACACCAAAACCTTCATGACACCAAAACCTTCATGACACCAAAACCTTCATGACACCAAAACCTTCATGACACCAAAACCTTCATGTCACCAAATATTTCATGTCACCAAATATTTCATGACACCAAAACCTTCATGACACCAAAACCTTCATGACACCAAAACCTTCATGACACCAAAACCTTCATGTCACCAAATATTTCATGTCACCAAATATTTCATGACACCAAAACCTTCATGACACCAAAACCTTCATGTCACCAAAACCTTCATGACACCAAAACCTTCATGACACCAAATATTTCATGACACCAAAACCTTCATGTCACCAAATATTTCATGACACCAAAACCTTCATGTCACCAAATATTTTATGACACCAAAACCTTCATGTCACCAAATATTTCATGACACCAAAACCTTCATGACACCAAAACCTTCATGACACCAAAACCTTCATGACACCAAAACCTTCATGTCACCAAAACCTTCATGACACCAAAACCTTCATGTCACCAAATATTTCATAACACCAAAACCTTCATGTCACCAAATATTTCATGACACCAAAACCTTCATGACACCAAAACCTTCATGTCACCAAATATTTCATGACCCCAAAACCTTCATGACACCAAAACCTTCATGTCACCAAAACCTTCATGACACCAAAACCTTCATGACACCAAAACCTTCATGACACCAAATATTTCATGACACCAAAACCTTCATGTCACCAAATATTTCATGACACCAAAACCTTCATGTCACCAAATATTTTATGACACCAAAACCTTCATGTCACCAAATATTTCATGACACCAAAACCTTCATGTCACCAAAACCTTCATGTCACCAAAACCTTCATGACACCAAAACCTTCATGTCACCAAATATTTCATGACACCAAAACCTTCATGTCACCAAATATTTCATGTCACCAAAACCTTCATGTCACCAAATATTTCATGACACCAAAACCTTCATGTCATCAAAACCTTCATGACACCAAAACCTTCATGTCACCAAAACCTTCATGTCACCAAAACCTTCATGTCACCAAATATTTCATGACACCAAAACCTTCATGACACCAAAACCTTCATGACACCAAAACCTTCATGACACCAAAACCTTCATGACACCAAAACCTTCATGACACCAAAACCTTCATGTCACCAAAACCTTCATGACACCAAAACCTTCATGTCACCAAAACCTTCATGTCACCAAAACCTTCATGTCACCAAATATTTCATGACACCAAAACCTTCATGACACCAAAACCTTCATGTCACCAAAACCTTCATGACACCAAAACCTTCATGACACCAAAACCTTCATGTCACCAAAACCTTCATGACACCAAAACCTTCATGACACCAAAACCTTCATGACACCAAAACCTTCATGACACCAAAACCTTCATGTCACCAAATATTTCATGTCACCAAAACCTTCATGACACCAAATATTTCATGACACCAAAACCTTCATGACACCAAATATTTCATGACACCAAAACCTTCATGTCACCAAATATTTCATGACACCAAAACCTTCATGACACCAAATATTTCATGACACCAAAACCTTCATGTCACCAAATATTTCATGACACCAAAACCTTCATGTCACCAAATATTTCATGACACCAAAACCTTCATGACACCAAAACCTTCATGACACCAAAACCTTCATGTCACCAAAACCTTCATGACACCAAAACCTTCATGTCACCAAAACCTTCATGACACCAAAACCTTCATGTCACCAAATATTTCATGACACCAAAACCTTCATGACACCAAAACCTTCATGTCACCAAAACCTTCATGACACCAAAACCTTCATGACACCAAAACCTTCATGTCACCAAATATTTCATGACACCAAAACCTTCATGTCACCAAAACCTTCATGTCACCAAAACCTTCATGACACCAAAACCTTCATGACACCAAAACCTTCATGACACCAAAACCTTCATGTCACCAAAACCTTCATGACACCAAAACCTTCATGACACCAAAACCTTCATGTCACCAAAACCTTCATGACACCAAAACCTTCATGACACCAAAACCTTCATGTCACCAAATATTTCATGACACCAAAACCTTCATGACACCAAAACCTTCATGACACCAAAACCTTCATGTCACCAAATATTTCATGTCACCAAAACCTTCATGACACCAAATATTTCATGACATTAGGTTATGGTTAACCTAAACACATTCAATTAGCATCAATCCAAAATGATTACTAATAAATATGCTAATTTCAGATCCAAATGACAACATAAACAATATAAATCTACTAAATGAATCATTATCATTGCCCCATACCGTTGAAATGTGGAGAAAAAAGTTGAAACGTGGAGAAAAAAGTTGATGTACAGAACCAGGATCTTAGTGAACCGTACTCCTTCCTTCCTTCCTTCCTTCCTTCCTTCCTTCCTTCCTTCCTTCCTTCCTTCCTTCCTTCCTTCCTTCCTTCCTTCAGCATCATTAGAGTGAGTTCTTGACCCAGACTTGGTTGTAAATCAGTTTAGAGCAGGAATCAGAAACCCAAAAGTTCCATGTTGGAGCAAAAAACAAAAAACTAATATTTCTGGAGCCGCAAAAAATGAAAAGTCTCGTATCAGAATTAGAATGAAGAAACACATGCTGCATGTTTCTATGTTAGTTAGAACTGGGAACTCGTCTTTCCACTTGTGACGCAAATGTACGGAAGAGAATCAGGGCAGGAGAAAAATACAAATCATATTTTAGAGGAGGAAGATTTTTTTTCATTATGCACTTAAAGTCAAAATGTCGAGAAAAAAAGTTGAAATTTTGAGAGAAAGGTGAAATTCTGAGAAACAAGTTTGAAGAGAAGCGGGGAGCTCCTGGAAGTCCTCTAGAGTTCACGAGAACCGGGGCCGAGCAGCGAGACTCGCAGCCGGCTCTGAGCCGGGATCTGGGCGCTCCGAGCCCGGATTCCCACGGCGGCGCCTCCGGGTTTGGGTTCCGGGTGCCGGGGATTGTGAGCGGCGGCGGTGGCGGATCCTGCTGCTGGAAGCCACCCAACCACCCACCCGCCCGCCGGGGGATCACGCAGTTGTTGAACCTGGGATGGACACAGGAGGCTCCTGCTGAGCAACCACCGGGCTCTGAGCCGGCTCTGAGCCGGGATCTGGGCGCGCATCCACGGCGCATCGTCGGCGTTCTGAGCGGCGGATCCCGGTCCAACCCGCCGGGGAGTGACGGGGCTTTGACCCGGGACTGGTAGCAGAGGCTCCCGGGGAAAGACCACGGGGATATCAGCCGGATCTGCCCCGGGGAAAGCGGCGATCGGACCCCGCAACCGCACGGCGGCGTCCGGCGCGTCCACCGGGGCGAGTCCTCCGGGGCGCGTCCTGTCGGTTCCCGGGGATCCAACCGGCGGATTCCGGGGAAAATGCCCGTGAGCCCACGGGGATCCAGCCTGGGACTGACCCCAGAGGAGCCAGCTGGTTTGGTAGCGGGGAACCTGCTGCTTCCCAGCGTGGTTCCCAGCTGATCTAACCCGGATCCGCTCCGCCGCGGCGCCGCGTCCGGCGGCGCATGTAACCGATCAAACCCGCTGAAAATGCCCGTTCCCCCGCCGGGATCCGACTGATCCGACACCCCACGACACCCAGCTGTCAACCCCCCCCCCCCCCGTCCACAAGCCGGATCCGACCCCCGAACCCCAGTTCCAAAACCCTCGCGGGTTTGGATGGAGAAAAAAAAGCCCTCCCCGAGCCGGCCTCGGGACCCCGCTCTCCGTTAATCCTTGACCTCCCACGATTAAGCCCCCCCACTATTTACGTGCTGAGCATTGTTAAAGCCAGCTGGCCGAAAAGAAAGTCCACGGTCCTGGTACCATAGCCCGTTTTTGGGCCGCGCCGCCCCATGGCAGAAACCAGGTACTGCAGCTTCCGCCCCAAACAGCGGCAGAGACGCGTCGGAGCAGCTCGGAGCGGAGCAGAGCACGAGTTCGGGCCCCGGGACGGAGCCTGACCCTCCAGGACCGCACCTCCGTCCAGCATTTACACCTTTTTCACATCATTTTCACACATCACCCCCGTCCCCGGCCGTCTGGGAAGCCTGCAGTCCCAGCCAGGCCGCAGACTGTCGCCGTGCCGTGGCGGAAACCGAGCACTGCAAGAGAGGCGGCTTATGTACCAGCTCCGACGCGTCTGAAATCCATTCTCGTCCAATAAAAATGAACACAACCAGAACCAGAACCAGAACCAGAGATCAGAGAAAAAAGAAGAGAAAAAGAGGAAAAAAAAGAGGAAAAAAAGGAAAAAATAGGAAAAAAAGAGGAAAAAAATGAAAAAAGAGGGGAAAAAGAAGGAAAAAATGGAAAAAAAAAGAGGAAAAAAGAGGGGAAAAGAGGCGAAAAAAGAAGGAAAAAATTGAAAAGAGGAAAAAAGGACAAAATAGGAAAAAAAAAGAGAAAAAAAGAGGGAAAAAAAGAGGAAAAAATATGAAAAAAGAAGGACAAAAAGAGGAAAAAAGAGGACAAAAGGAGAAAAGGAGGAGGAGGAGCAGGGATTTCTCGACATTTCTCATGTTTTCCTTCAAAATTTGCCTTTTTTTGTTGAAATTTCGCCCTTTTTCCGCTTTTTTTCCTTATTTTTTCCTTACTTTTACTCTTTTTTCCGCCTTTTCTTCCTTATTTTTTCATTATTTTTCCTCTTTTTTCCGCCTTTTTTTCTTTCTTTTTTCCCTTTTTTTCCCTCTTGTATTGATTTTGATCCCTGTTGATTTTTTCTCCCTGGCTCCAGCTCTGCTGGGGGAATACTGGCTCCAGCTGACTCTACTCAAGCTCAGGTCTACAGCTGACCTAACCTAACCTTCTAGAACCTTCTGTTCCTGCTGCTGAACCAGCTAGGTGATGACGTCACCAGAGGGGGCGGGGCCAGGGCTCGAGGGGGCGGGGCCAGGGGAGAAAAGAAAGAGGAAAAAAAGAGGAAAAAGAGAGGAAAAAAAGGAAAAAATAGGAAAAAAGGAGAAAAAAATAGGAAAAAAGAGGGAAAAAAGAGGAAAAAATAAGAAAAAAGAAAAAAAGAGGGAAAAGAGAAGGAAAAAAAAGAGGGGAAAAAGAAGGAAAAAATGGAAAAAAGAGGAAAAAAGGAGGGGAAAAAAAGAGGAAAAAAAGAGGGGAAAAGAGGCGGAAAAAAAGGATAAAATTGAAAAAAAGAGGAAAAAAGGACAAAGTAGGAAAAAAAAGAGAAAAAAAGAGGGGAAAAAAAGAGGAAAAATATGAAAAAAGGACAAACAGAGGAAAAAAGAGGAAAAAAGGAGAAAAGGAGGAGGAGGAGCAGGAATTTCTCGACATTTCTCATGTTTTCCTTCAAAATTTGCCTTTTTTTGTTGAAATTTCGCCCTTTTTCCGCTTTTTTTCCTTATTTTTTCCTTACTTTTACTCTTTTTTCCGCCTTTTCTTCCTTATTTTTTCATTATTTTTCCTCTTTTTTCCGCCTTTTTTTCTTTCTTTTTTCCCTTTTTTTCCCTCTTGTATTGATTTTGATCCCTGATGATTTTTTCTCCCTGGCTCCAGCTCTGCTGGGGGAATACTGGCTCCAGCTGACTCTACTCAAGCTCAGGTCTACAGCTGACCTAACCTAACCTTCTAGAACCTTCTGTTCCTGCTGCTGAACCAGCTACAGTAGGTGATGACGTCACCAGAGGGGGCGGGGCCAGGGCTCGAGGGGGCGGGGCCAGGGGAGAAAAGAAAGAGGAAAAAGAGGGAAAAAAGAGGAAAAAAAGAAAAAAAGAGGGAAAAGAGAAGGAAAAAATGGAAAAAAGGACAAAATAGAGAAAAAAAAGAGGAAAAAAAGGAAAAAAGAGGGGAAAAAGAAAGAAAAAAAGGAGGAAAAAAGGAAAAAAGAGGAAAAAAAGAGAAAAAAAAGGAAAAAAGAGGGAAAAGAGAAGGAAAAATGAGGACAAAATGGAGAAAAAAAGAGGAAAAAAAGGGAAAAGAGGAAAAGAAGAAGAAAAAAAAAGGAAAAAAGAAGGAAAAAATTGAAAAAAAGGACAAAATAGAGAAAAAAGAGGAAAAAAGGAAAAAAGAGGAAAAAAGAGGGAAAAGAGAAGGAAAAAATGAGGACAAAATAGAGAAAAAAGAGGAAAAAAGAGGAAAAGAAGAAGAAAAAAAAGGAAAAAAGAGGAAAAAATAAGGAAAAAATTGAAAAAAGAGGACAAAATAGAGAAAAAAAAGAGGAAAAAAAGGAAAAAATAGGAAAAAAGAGGGAAAAAGAGGGAAAAAAGAGGAAAAAAAGAGGGGGAAAAGAAGGAAAAAATGGAGAGAAAAAAATTCTGAGGAAAAAAGTCAGAATTCTGACTTTTTTCTCAGAATTCTGAGAAAAAATTCAGAATTCTGGGCCACTTAAAAAAAAATAAACAGAATTCTGAGAAAAAAGTCAGAATTCTGACTTTAATCTCAGAATTCTGTGGAAAAAGTCAGAATTCTAGGCCACTAAAAAAAAAAAATAATAATTCTGAGAAAAAAGTCAGAATTCTGAGAAAAAAGTCAGAATTCTGAGAAAAAAGTCAGAATTCTGACTTAAAATCTCAGAATTCTGTGGAAAAAGTCAGAATTCTAGGCCACTAAAAAAAAAAAATAATAATTCTGAGAAAAAAGTCAGAATTCTGAGAAAAAAGTCAGAATTCTGACTTTAATCTCAGAATTCTGAGATTAAAGTCAGAATTCTGACTTTAATCTCAGAATTCTGAGGAAAAAAGTCAGAATTCTAGGCCACTAAAAAAAAATAATAATAATTCTGAGAAAAAAGTCAGAATTCTGACTTTAATCTCAGAATTCTGATCCCTTCACGGGGGTCACGGGGGTCTGCTGGAGCCTATCCCAGCTCATTTCAGGTGAGAGGCAGGAGTTACACCCTGGACAGGTCACCAGTCCATCACAGGGCCACATAGAAACACACAAACCATGCTCACAATAACACTCACGCTCACACCTACGGGCAATTTACAATCACCAATTAACCTAATATGCATGTTTTTGGACTGTGGGAGGAAGCCGGAGTACCCGGAGAGAACCCACGCAAGCACGGGGACAACATGCAAACTCCACACAGAAAGGCCCTGCCTGCCGGGCCTGGGAGTCCAACCGGGGACCTTCTTGCTGTGAGGCAACAGTGCTAACCATTAAAGTCAGAATTCTGACTTTTTTCTCAGAATTCTTTTTATTTTTTTTTAAGTGGCCCTAATACTCTTCCGTAGAAAGCGTTTAGGACAGGCTACGGGTAAGAAAGCGTGTGGCTCCACTGCTGCTCAACTCTGTACTGACTCTGTAAGTGAAAACTCTTAACTGCCTCTCACCTGAAATGAGCTGGGATAGGCTCCAGCAGACCCCCGTGATCCCCGTGAAGGGATCAGAATTCTGAGATTAAATTCAGAATTCTGACTTTTTTCTCAGAGTTATTATTATTTTTTTTTAGTGGCCTAGAATTCTGACTTTTTTCCTCAGAATTCTGAGATTAAAGTCAGAATTCTGACTTTAATCTCAGAATTCTGAGGAAAAAAGTCAGAATTCTGACTTTTTTCCCCAGAAATTTTTTTTCTCCATTTTTTCCTTCTTTTTCCCCTCTTTTTTCCTTTTTTCTTCTTCTTTTTTCCTCTTTTTTCCCTTTTTTTCCCCCTTTTTTTTCCTATTTTTTCCTTTTTTTCCTCTTTTTTTTCTCTATTTTGTCCTTTTTTTCAATTTTTTCCTTCTTTTTTCCCTCTTTTTTCCTTTTTTTCTTCTTCTTTTCCTCTATTTTGTCCTCATTTTTTCCTTCTCTTTTCCCTCTTTTTTCCTTTTTTTCTTCTTCTTTTCCCTTTTTTTCCTCTTTTTTCCTTTTTTTTCCTCTTTTTTTCCTATTTTTTCCTTTTTTTCCTTCTTTTTCCCCTCTTTTTTCCTTTTTTTCCTCTTTTTTTCTCTATTTTGTCCTCTTTTTTTCCATTTTTTCCTTCTCTTTTCCCTCTTTTTTCCTTTTTTCCTCTTTTTCTCTTTTTTTCCTCTTTCTTTTCTCCCCTGGCCCCGCCCCCTCGAGCCCTGGCCCCGCCCCCTCTGGTGACGTCGTCACCTAGCTGGTTCAGCAGCAGGAACAGAAGGATCTAGAAGGTTAGGTTAGGTCAGCTGTAGACCTGAGCTTGAGTAGAGTCAGCTGGAGCCAGTATTCCCCCAGCAGAGCTGGAGCCAGGTGACACCAAAACCTTCATGTCACCAAAACCTTCATGACACCAAAACCTTCATGACACCAAAACCTTCATGTCACCAAAACCTTCATGACACCAAAACCTTCATGTCACCAAAACCTTCATGACACCAAAACCTTCATGACACCAAATATTTCATGTCACCAAAACCTTCATGACACCAAAACCTTCATGTCACCAAAACCTTCATGACACCAAAACCTTCATGACACCAAAACCTTCATGTCACCAAAACCTTCATGACACCAAAACCTTCATGACACCAAAACCTTCATGTCACCAAAACCTTCATGACACCAAAACCTTCATGACACCAAAACCTTCATGACACCAAAACCTTCATGACACCAAAACCTTCATGACACCAAATATTTCATGTCACCAAAACCTTCATGACACCAAAACCTTCATGTCACCAAAACCTTCATGACACCAAAACCTTCATGACACCAAAACCTTCATGTCACCAAAACCTTCATGACACCAAATATTTCATGTCACCAAAACCTTCATGTCACCAAAACCTTCATGACACCAAAACCTTCATGACACCAAATATTTCATGACACCAAAACCTTCATGTCACCAAAACCTTCATGACACCAAAACCTTCATGACACCAAAACCTTCATGTCACCAAAACCTTCATGACACCAAAACCTTCATGACACCAAAACCTTCATGTCACCAAAACCTTCATGACACCAAATATTTCATGACACCAAAACCTTCATGTCACCAAAACCTTCATGACACCAAAACCTTCATGACACCAAAACCTTCATGACACCAAAACCTTCATGACACCAAAACCTTCATGTCACCAAATATTTCATGACACCAAAACCTTCATGTCACCAAATATTTCATGACACCAAAACCTTCATGTCACCAAATATTTCATGACACCAAAACCTTCATGTCACCAAATATTTCATGACACCAAAACCTTCATGACACCAAAACCTTCATGACACCAAAACCTTCATGTCACCAAAACCTTCATGACACCAAAACCTTCATGACACCAAAACCTTCATGACACCAAAACCTTCATGTCACCAAATATTTCATGACACCAAAACCTTCATGACACCAAAACCTTCATGTCACCAAAACCTTCATGTCACCAAAACCTTCATGACACCAAATATTTCATGACACCAAATATTTCATGACACCAAAACCTTCATGACACCAAAACCTTCATGTCACCAAAACCTTCATGACACCAAATATTTCATGACACCAAAACCTTCATGTCACCAAAACCTTCATGTCACCAAAACCTTCATGACACCAAAACCTTCATGTCACCAAAACCTTCATGACACCAAATATTTCATGTCCCCAAAACCTTCATGTCACCAAAACCTTCATGACACCAAAACCTTCATGACACCAAATATTTCATGACACCAAAACCTTCATGTCACCAAAACCTTCATGTCACCAAAACCTTCATGACACCAAAACCTTCATGTCACCAAAACCTTCATGACACCAAAACCTTCATGACACCAAATATTTCATGACACCAAAACCTTCATGACACCAAAACCTTCATGACACCAAAACCTTCATGACACCAAAACCTTCATGACACCAAAACCTTCATGTCACCAAATATTTCATGACACCAAATATTTCATGACACCAAAACCTTCATGTCACCAAAACCTTCATGTCACCAAAACCTTCATGACACCAAAACCTTCATGTCACCAAAACCTTCATGACACCAAATATTTCATGACACCAAATATTTCATGACACCAAAACCTTCATGTCACCAAAACCTTCATGACACCAAAACCTTCATGACACCAAAACCTTCATGTCACCAAATATTTCATGTCACCAAATATTTCATGACACCAAAACCTTCATGACACCAAAACCTTCATGTCACCAAAACCTTCATGACACCAAAACCTTCATGACACCAAAACCTTCATGACACCAAAACCTTCATGTCACCAAATATTTCATGACACCAAAACCTTCATGTCACCAAATATTTCATGACACCAAAACCTTCATGACACCAAAACCTTCATGACACCAAAACCTTCATGACACCAAATATTTCATGACACCAAAACCTTCATGTCACCAAATATTTCATGACACCAAAACCTTCATGTCACCAAATATTTTATGACACCAAAACCTTCATGTCACCAAATATTTCATGACACCAAAACCTTCATGTCACCAAATATTTCATGTCACCAAAACCTTCATGTCACCAAATATTTCATGACACCAAAACCTTCATGTCACCAAAACCTTCATGACACCAAAACCTTCATGTCACCAAATATTTCATGACACCAAAACCTTCATGTCACCAAATATTTCATGTCACCAAAACCTTCATGTCACCAAATATTTCATGACACCAAAACCTTCATGACACCAAAACCTTCATGTCATCAAAACCTTCATGACACCAAAACCTTCATGACACCAAAACCTTCATGTCACCAAAACCTTCATGACACCAAAACCTTCATGTCACCAAAACCTTCATGACACCAAAACCTTCATGTCACCAAATATTTCATGACACCAAAACCTTCATGACACCAAAACCTTCATGTCACCAAAACCTTCATGACACCAAAACCTTCATGACACCAAAACCTTCATGTCACCAAAACCTTCATGACACCAAAACCTTCATGTCACCAAATATTTCATGTCACCAAAACCTTCATGACACCAAAACCTTCATGACACCAAATATTTCATGTCACCAAAACCTTCATGACACCAAAACCTTCATGACACCAAATATTTCATGACACCAAAACCTTCATGTCACCAAATATTTCATGTCACCAAAACCTTCATGACACCAAATATTTCATGACACCAAAACCTTCATGTCACCAAATATTTCATGACACCAAAACCTTCATGACACCAAATATTTCATGACACCAAAACCTTCATGTCACCAAATATTTCATGTCACCAAAACCTTCATGACACCAAATATTTCATGACACCAAAACCTTCATGTCACCAAATATTTCATGACACCAAAACCTTCATGTCACCAAATATTTCATGACACCAAAACCTTCATGACACCAAAACCTTCATGTCACCAAAACCTTCATGTCACCAAAACCTTCATGACACCAAATATTTCATGACACCAAATATTTCATGACACCAAAACCTTCATGACACCAAAACCTTCATGTCACCAAAACCTTCATGACACCAAATATTTCATGACACCAAAACCTTCATGTCACCAAAACCTTCATGTCACCAAAACCTTCATGACACCAAAACCTTCATGTCACCAAAACCTTCATGACACCAAATATTTCATGTCCCCAAAACCTTCATGTCACCAAAACCTTCATGACACCAAAACCTTCATGACACCAAATATTTCATGACACCAAAACCTTCATGTCACCAAAACCTTCATGTCACCAAAACCTTCATGACACCAAAACCTTCATGTCACCAAAACCTTCATGACACCAAAACCTTCATGACACCAAATATTTCATGACACCAAAACCTTCATGACACCAAAACCTTCATGACACCAAAACCTTCATGACACCAAAACCTTCATGACACCAAAACCTTCATGTCACCAAATATTTCATGACACCAAATATTTCATGACACCAAAACCTTCATGTCACCAAAACCTTCATGTCACCAAAACCTTCATGACACCAAAACCTTCATGTCACCAAAACCTTCATGACACCAAATATTTCATGACACCAAATATTTCATGACACCAAAACCTTCATGTCACCAAAACCTTCATGACACCAAAACCTTCATGACACCAAAACCTTCATGTCACCAAATATTTCATGTCACCAAATATTTCATGACACCAAAACCTTCATGACACCAAAACCTTCATGTCACCAAAACCTTCATGACACCAAAACCTTCATGACACCAAAACCTTCATGACACCAAAACCTTCATGTCACCAAATATTTCATGACACCAAAACCTTCATGTCACCAAATATTTCATGACACCAAAACCTTCATGTCACCAAATATTTCATGACACAAAAACCTTCATGACACCAAAACCTTCATGTCACCAAAACCTTCATGACACCAAAACCTTCATGTCACCAAATATTTCATGACACCAAAACCTTCATGTCACCAAATATTTCATGACACCAAAACCTTCATGACACCAAAACCTTCATGACACCAAAACCTTCATGACACCAAATATTTCATGACACCAAAACCTTCATGTCACCAAATATTTCATGACACCAAAACCTTCATGTCACCAAATATTTTATGACACCAAAACCTTCATGTCACCAAATATTTCATGACACCAAAACCTTCATGTCACCAAATATTTCATGTCACCAAAACCTTCATGTCACCAAATATTTCATGACACCAAAACCTTCATGTCACCAAAACCTTCATGACACCAAAACCTTCATGTCACCAAATATTTCATGACACCAAAACCTTCATGTCACCAAATATTTCATGTCACCAAAACCTTCATGTCACCAAATATTTCATGACACCAAAACCTTCATGACACCAAAACCTTCATGTCATCAAAACCTTCATGACACCAAAACCTTCATGACACCAAAACCTTCATGTCACCAAAACCTTCATGACACCAAAACCTTCATGTCACCAAAACCTTCATGACACCAAAACCTTCATGTCACCAAATATTTCATGACACCAAAACCTTCATGACACCAAAACCTTCATGTCACCAAAACCTTCATGACACCAAAACCTTCATGACACCAAAACCTTCATGTCACCAAAACCTTCATGACACCAAAACCTTCATGTCACCAAATATTTCATGTCACCAAAACCTTCATGACACCAAAACCTTCATGACACCAAATATTTCATGTCACCAAAACCTTCATGACACCAAAACCTTCATGACACCAAATATTTCATGACACCAAAACCTTCATGTCACCAAATATTTCATGTCACCAAAACCTTCATGACACCAAATATTTCATGACACCAAAACCTTCATGTCACCAAATATTTCATGACACCAAAACCTTCATGTCACCAAATATTTCATGACACCAAAACCTTCATGACACCAAAACCTTCATGTCACCAAAACCTTCATGACACCAAAACCTTCATGTCACCAAAACCTTCATGACACCAAAACCTTCATGTCACCAAATATTTCATGACACCAAAACCTTCATGTCACCAAAACCTTCATGACACCAAAACCTTCATGACACCAAAACCTTCATGTCACCAAAACCTTCATGACACCAAAACCTTCATGACACCAAAACCTTCATGACACCAAAACCTTCATGTCACCAAAACCTTCATGACACCAAAACCTTCATGACACCAAAACCTTCATGTCACCAAAACCTTCATGACACCAAAACCTTCATGACACCAAAACCTTCATGACACCAAAACCTTCATGACACCAAAACCTTCATGTCACCAAATATTTCATGACATTAGGTTATGGTTAACCTAAACACATTCAATTAGCATCAATCCAAAATGATTACTAATAAATATGCTAATTTCAGATCCAAATGACAACATAAACAATATAAATCTACTAAATGAATCATTATCATTGCCCCATACCGTTGAAATGTGGAGAAAAAAGTTGATGTACAGAACCAGAACCTTAGTGAACCGTACTGCTTCCTTCCTTCCTTCCTTCCTTCCTTCCTTCCTTCCTTCCTTCCTTCCTTCCTTCCTTCCTTCCTTCCTTCCTTCCTTCCTTCCTTCCTTCCTTCCTTCCTTCCTTCCTTCCTTCCTTCCTTCCTTCCTTCCTTCCTTCCTTCCTTCCTTCCTTCCTTCCTTCCTTCAGCATCATTAGAGTGAGTTCTTGACCCAGACTTGGTTGTAAATCAGTTTAGAGCAGGAATCAGAAACCCAAAAGTTCCATGTTGGAGCAAAAAACAAAAAACTAATATTTCTGGAGCCGCAAAAAATGAAAAGTCTCGTATCAGAATTAGAATGAAGAAACACATGCTGCATGTTTCTATGTTAGTTAGAACTGGGAACTCGTCTTTCCACTTGTGACGCAAATGTACGGAAGAGAATCAGGGCAGGAGAAAAATACAAATCATATTTTAGAGGAGGAAGATTTTTTTTCATTATGCACTTAAAGTCAAAATGTCGAGAAAAAAAGTTGAAATTTTGAGAGAAAGGTGAAATTTTGAGAAACAAGTTTGAAGAGAAGCAGGGAGCTCCTGGAAGTCCTCTGGAGTTCACGAGAACCGGGGCCGAGCAGCGAGACTCGCAGCCGGCTCTGAGCCGGGATCTGGGCGCTCCGAGCCCGGATTCCCACGGCGGCGCCTCCGGGTTTGGGTTCCGGGTGCCGGGGATTGTGAGCGGCGGCGGCGGCGGATCCTGCTGCTGGAAGCCAGCCGGGGGATCACGCAGTTGTTGAACCTGGGATGGACACAGGAGGCTCCTGCTGAGCAACCACCGGGCTCTGAGCCGGCTCTGAGCCGGATCTGGGCGCGCATCCACGGCGCATCGTCGGCGTTCTGAGCGGCGGATCCCGGTCCAACCCGCCGGGGAGTGACGGGGCTTTGACCCGGGACTGGTAGCAGAGGCTCCCGGGGAAAGACCACGGGGATATCAGCCGGATCTGCCCCGGGGAAAGCGGCGATCGGACCCCGCAACCCCACGGCGGCGTCCGGCGCGTCCTCCAGGGCGAGTCCTGTCGGTTCCCGGGGATCCAACCGGCGGATTCCGGGGAAAATGCCCGTGAGCCCACGGGGATCCAGCCTGGGACTGACCCCAGAGGAGCCAGCTGGTTTGGTAGCGGGGAACCTGCTGCTTCCCAGCGTGGTTCCCAGCTGATCTAAGCCGGATCCGCTCCGCCGCGGCGCTGGTCCGGCGGCGCATGTAACCGATCAAACCCGCTGAAAATGCCCGTTCCCCCGCCGGGATCCGACTGATCCGACACCCCACGACACCCAGCTGTCAACCCCCCGTCCACAAGCCGGATCCGACCCCCGAACCCCAGTTCCAAAACCCTCGCGGGTTTGGATGGAGAAAAAAAAGCCCTCCCCGAGCCGGCCTCGGGACCCCGCTCTCCGTTAATCCTTGACCTCCCACGATTAAGCCCCCCCACTATTTACGTGCTGAGCATTGTTAAAGCCAGCTGGCCGAAAAGAAAGTCCACGGTCCTGGTACCATAGCCCGTTTTTGGGCCGCGCCGCCCCATGGCAGAAACCAGGTACTGCAGCTTCCGCCCCAAACAGCGGCAGAGACGCGTCGGAGCAGCTCGGAGCGGAGCAGAGCACGAGTTCGGGCCCCGGGACGGAGCCTGACCCTCCAGGACCGCACCTCCGTCCAGCATTTACACCTTTTTCACATCATTTTCACACATCACCCCCGTCCCCGGCCGTCTGGGAAGCCTGCAGTCCCAGCCAGGCCGCAGACTGTCGCCGTGCCGAGGCGGAAACCGAGCACTGCAAGAGAGGCGGCTTATGTACCAGCTCCGACGCGTCTGAAATCCAATCTCGTCCAATAAAAATGAACACAACCAGAACCAGAAGCAGAGATCAGAGAAAAAAGAAGAGAAAAAGAGGGAAAAAAAGAGGAAAAAAAGGAAAAAAATATGTCATGAAATATTTGGTGACATGAAGGTTTTGGTGTCATGAAGGTTTTGGTGTCATGAAGGTTTTGGTGTCATGAAGGTTTTGGTGTCATGAAGGTTTTGGTGTCATGAAGGTTTTGATGACATGAAGTGTAACCCCTTTCCCAGGTAGCTAATTAGTCATGAGGGGTGTTGTAGTACACTGGAACGGGGCCTGAGTTCGTCTAGTTTTGGCGCAACATACCGGTAAGGACCTGAATAACAATATGAAATAATATGGCGGTGCCTCCAATGATATCTAAGAAGTAGCACAAATTAGGTACTTCCCCTTTAAAATGTCTTGACTGACTTATATTTCAAATAACCACAGAGTATTGACTTTATAATCAAAACACAGATTTATTTTTAGCAACAGTTATTTTATGAAACAATATGAAAGGTAGTCAAATTAGTTAACAGGTTCACTGTTGACCTTTAAAGGTGTAATGGTAACAAAGTTCAAAAACCCAATAAGGAACTCACTGTTTTGATCCACATTAAATCAGTGAATGAATGAAAATGACCATAAGTCACGATACCCACAGCCCACACTCACACACGCACTCACACCGGGCTGTTAAAGAAAATGAAAAATAAAATAAAGCGTTGCAGGCCCAGTCGATGCTCGTGAGCGGTGAGGCCAAAAACGAAAGGCCGGTTCACTGGGTTACCAGCATAAAATAAAACAGCACGTGCAAAGGTACTCACGAACCCAACAGTCAGAGATGTGGGGATGAGGGAAAAGGGCAGGAAGGCACGACGTGGTTTCGGCGGTCAGGATGAAGCGGGCAGCTTCACCAGGCAGGAACACGTGCTCTCAAGTACAGCAGCTTCAGCCTCTCACGGTCCAGGGCTCTCCTGGTCCTCCCTCACTCCCATACGGCAAATGTGCAGTCCTGAACCAAATAACTCCTTTTAATTTTAACACCACAGGCTGACTCGTGGCAAAGACTCACAGTAAACACCATTAGCAATTGCTAGCCGCAATGCAAAATCACAATATAAAAGTCT
Source organism: Cololabis saira (assembly GCF_033807715.1). Lineage (NCBI taxonomy): Eukaryota > Metazoa > Chordata > Actinopteri > Beloniformes > Belonidae > Cololabis > Cololabis saira. The sequence goes on from NC_084608.1 coordinate 36,252,585, forward strand.
ATGAGCATGTTAAACCAACGGCTAGCAGCGCTTAGCATTTTAGCTCGTTTTTACACATGTCAAAAACAGTAAGTACATAAACACATTCATTTACCTCTGGCAGCTTCTCAGAGTACACACACATCCATTACACGACGACTCTCCGTCAGTCTTGGGAGTTTAGAATGTTCTTACTTTATTTTTACTATAGGCTTCAGCATACAGCTCTTGTGCTCGACGCAGCAAAAACGGCTCTGCCGATATATCATTGATGCGCCCGAGATGACGCTAAGCCCCTCCTACCTGAACAAGGTGAGGACAGGATTGGCTCAGGGCTGGTGGCCCAAGATGAGATCATGAGAGGATGCTCCACTGTACCCAAAATTAACACCAACAAAACCCTTTACTCTCTGACTTTTTAACTGTAAATAGAATGAATTTTTAACATGTTATACTACAGCATTTTTAAACATAGTTACACCTGTAGAAGCCAAGCCAACGCTTTAGGCCACTGAGGTGTATTTCGACGGAAGAACCTTTTTGACGCGCTTACTTTATGGATGCCAGGTGCATGATGAATGAATGTCCATTTCAACTTTCTTTGCGATGCACAATATTGATTTATTTTTACACTCACGTAGTTCAGTTTTCCAGTTACAAACAATCATCAGCCTGGTATTGCATGTCAATCAGTGCGTACATGCGTGCGTGCGGTCGAAAACTGTTTCCTCCTGCCAGTCAGAAACACACCTGTTGAGCCATCAAAGGTTCACGGGCTAAATAGGTTTTACCATCACTCATCAGCCAATCAGCACCTTAATCTGCTCTTACACACCGACCCCTAATTGGCATGGCCGGCAGACATGACAATTCAATACAGACAATAATAAGAGCAAGGTATTAACATACATGAAAAATGCATTAATAATGGCCCAATTTACACTTCTTGTACCAGACAAAGTTTAGTCACAGGTCTCTCAATAACACTGTTTTTAGTCTGTAGTTTCACAGAACGCACCATGCCCTTTGCATCAGGAAAAATCTCTAACACCTTTCCAAGAAGCCAGGAACCACGAGGCGCTGAGGAATCCATGACGACAACAACATCTCCAACAGCCAAACTCTGTTTTCTTTGATTCCACTTTTGTCTTTCTTGCAACAATGGCAGATATTCGCGAATCCATCGTTTCCAAAACAAGTCTGAAATAACCTGAACTTGTCTCCAGCGACGTTTCACGTACATGTCAGAGGATCTGAAAACTCCAGGTGACAAAGCTGGTTTTCCTTTCAAAAGAAGGAGATGGTTGGGAGTGAGCGCTTCCAAATCAGTTGGATCGTCGGATAGCTGTGTGAGTGGACGGTCATTGAGAATGGCTTCTACCTCACACATAACAGTGTGGAGCCCATCATCATCAAGCGTCTGCTGGTGTAAAACAGAGTTAAGAACGCGCCTTACTATGCGTATCATACGCTCCCAAACTCCACCATGATGAGACCCGGCTGGAGGATTAAAGCTCCATTCAACTCCAGCTGGCATCAAAGCTCCTTGAATGCGCTCATGATTTAATTCGTTAAGAGCTTGTCTCAGCTCTCTCTCAGCTCCAATAAAGTTTGTTCCATTATCTGACCTAATATGGACAACTTGACCTCTCCTGCTGATAAAGCGTCGTATTGCATTTATGCAGGCATCAGTTTCCAGTGACACTGCCACCTCCAGATGAACTGCTCGACTGGCCATACAGGTAAATAACACACCATAACGTTTGCAGGTTGTTCTGCCTCTTTTTATCTGCACAGGTCCGAAATAGTCAACTCCAACATTTGTGAATGGAGGTAAGTCTGGAACAATTCTCTCCTTTGGAAGATCCGCCATCTTTTGTTCCATGGCTCTGCCATTGAGGCGTCTGCAATAACTGCACTGAGATATAATCTTCCTCACAGCTGCATTGGCGTTGGTAATCCAATATTTCCTCCTGAGTGTAGATAATGTGTGGTTTCGCCCACTGTGTCCCAGACATTGGTGAATGTTTCTGAGAATAAGCATGGCGATATGCTGATCCTTGGAAAGGATGAGGGGATGTTTTTCCTCTGAAGGCATTGCTCCTTTGCTTAACCTCCCTCCAACTCTTAAGAGTCCATTTTCTAAAATGGGATCAAGCTTGTAGATGGAACTTTGTCTGCTTACTGTACCTCTCTCAGATAACAGAGAGGAAATCTCATTTGCAAATCTTTGATGCTGACAGTAGCGAATGATAGCCAATTCAGCTTCTGCCAAATCTTTTGGTGTCAACATGCTACTCTTCAGCTTGACAGCGGCCCTTTCTCCTTCTGTTTGACCAGTTTTTGATTTAGCAGCATTGAAGTCCTTTCTCTGATGACTGAGCTCCAACAGATGATTTTTCAGTCTCAGAAACCAAGCTACTGACACTCTAAGCTTTCTCCAATCTGAAAAGTAGCTCATGAGGTGGTCAGTGGCGTTCAGTGCATCATTAACAGTGGCGTTCACATAGGCATCCTTTTTAACCTCAGGATCCTCAGAATCCACCTTGGCACCATGATGATTTGCTGGCCAATCTATCTCAGATTTCCAGAGAAACCTGGGTCCCTCCAACCACCTTTGATCTTTAAGAAAGTCTGCCGCCCTCATCCCCCTGGATGCAACATCAGCTGGATTGTCTTTGGAGCCAATGTGCCTCCATTGAGAAGGGCTTGAGACCTCTCTTATGGCTGAGACCCTGTTTGCCACGAATGTATGGAACCGCTTGTCTTCATTATTGATGTACTTCAAAACTGACGTACTATCGGTCCAAAACACAGACTCATTCAGCTGGATCTGCAGCTCTGCCCTTAACATAACATCCACTCTGGCCGCCAGGACAGCAGCAGTCAGTTCCAAACGTGGAATTGTTACAGCCTTTAGAGGGGTGACTCTAGCTTTACCCAAAAGAAATGTAACATGAACCTCATCTCTTGAGTTCTTCAGCCTGATGTAGCTAACTGTCCCATAGCCATCTTTGCTGGCATCTGCAAAATGATGCAGTTGGCTGCATATGGGGTCACCAAAGCCTCTCGGTTTTAAGCACCGTTCAGCCTTAAATGATGACAGTAGCTTAACTTCCTGTAGCCACACTTCCCAATGATACAAGATGTCTGGTGGTATAGCATCGTCCCACCCACAACTTCTCCTACAGAGCTCTTGCTGAAGCATCTTAGCAGACAGAGTTACTGGTGACAGAAATCCCAGAGGATCATACACAGAGCTGGTTGTAGACAACATTCCACGCCGAGTTAAAGACTGCTCTGGAGGCACCTTTTCTGCATGCCCCTTTTCAATGACGTTTAAACAACTTGAATACTCCTTATAAAACCCTTGGTTGCCCATAAACCTTTTCTTCAGTCCAAGTATCCTTTGCTTTGCTACCTTGAAGCTATTTGGCAAGTGAACATCTGGTTTCTTAAAGGGCAACTGCATGCAATATCTCCCATCCTGTAGATTTGCAGAGGATTCCATAATCCTCACATCTTCTTGAGACTTCCCTTTGTCCTCTAAGGGCCGTTCTTTAAAGTCATGTTTATACTGATTGTTCAGCATGACTTCCAAGTTAGACACAGAAATGTTATTTACCATTACAGGGGAGAGCTTCCTTTCACTAGTGCTGCCAATTCCACTTAAAGGCCCATTGATGACCCAGCCCAACACTGTTCTCATAGCGTATGGACCGGATCCACAACTGTTCACCACTTCCCATGGTTCCAATAACCTGGGCGCATTGATTCCTATCAATAGGTCGACTTTGGCCTTTATAGGGGAAATGTGAACCTTGGACAAATAAGGCCACCTTTTCAGATCAGGAGCAGTGACAATGTTGTCTGGAGTGACTGGCATCTCCCTCTGCGTGAGAACTTCAGGCAAGGGATAAAAGTTATTTCCTTCAAGGCCTGCGATCTCCATTCCAAACAAAACACAAGTGGGAACAACCTTTTCCTGTCCCATCGTTTTTAAGAGAAAGCAAGTTCTTTTTCCTGTGATGTTTAATCGCTGCATAAGGTTTTCCGAGCAAAATGTAGCGGTGCTACCAGGATCAAGAAATGCGTACGTCTGAATTATTTCCGTTCCCTTTGTGGACTTGACCTGCACTGGGACAATGGAAAGACTACAGCAATCCTTTCCGACCCCTGTGCGTCCACATGTATGGGAAGAAGTAGATGGATTCACTCCTGCTGGCTCACCTGCCTGTTGTGACTCAGCATTGACCTTTGTTATATGAAGTACAGTAGGATGCTGTTGATCACAAACCTCACAAACCAAGCGTTTGTTGCAGTCACGGCTCATGTGTCCAACTCTTAAGCATCCAAAACATATTCCCTTTTCTTTTATGAATCGGATTTTCTCCCTGTGGTTTTTACATTGGAACTGCTGGCATTTCTCCAAAAGGTGGGAACGTGAACAGCAGGGACAATACAAAAGTTCCCGTTTCTTAACATCGTTTGTATTTTCAGATGAAGATATCACTGTAGTGGCAAAACTACTTCCTTTCCCTCTGAACGTCTTTGCTTGCATTTTGAAATTACAGGGCTTTACAACAGATACATTCTGTGACACATGTGTCGCAATATTTCCAAAAATTGGATCTGAAAGTATCCTCACATTTTTCTCCAAAAATGCAACAACATCACTAAAATGAGCCCTATGGTTGTATTTTTCCATAATGTCATGAGCAATCGATCTCCATTTTTCACGGAGTTTATATGACAACTTGGAAACAACTATTTTCATATTGCTTGGCATGTCCAGTTCCTGCATATGAGGAAGCTCTTCCATCACGTTACAGCATCCACGTAGGAACAAAGCATAGGTTTGCAAAGATTCAACATCATCTGACTTTATAGCTGGCCAAGCTAAAGCCTTTTCAGTGTATGCTATGGCAATTTTATATTCGTTGCCGAAATGTTCTTTAAGCAGAGCTTTAGCTACAATGAAGCCACGTTCAGGATCCATATGTTGACAACTTCGCACTAGTTCCTTTGGCTGGCCTCTGGTGAACTGTTCCAGGTAGTACAAACAGTCAGCCTTGCTTGCTTTGTCCTCCACACCTTGTTCAAATGCTTTAATAAAAGCTCTGTATTGAAATGGATCTCCCTCAAACACAGGAATGTCTCGTGGAGGCAGAGAAAGCAGGCGTTGTTGGTTAACTAAAGAAGCTGTTATTTCATTTTGCTTGCACATTATACTGACGACATCACCAAATGAAATCTGATCATTTTGACCACGATCTATGTGTTGCCTCCTATTCTGTGTCACCCATGCAGTTGTTTCTTCAGGCTGCAAAACACTTGACTTTTCCACAGATGCTAAATTGTGTGTGTTTTTGTGTTTTATTTTCATGTCCATTGCTTGATGTTTATTTTGTGGCATTGACCAATCCTTTTGCTTCTGTGCTTCACAGGCTGCAGGCACATATTCCTTTGCCATGGGGTTGAGCATGTCTTGTGCCGGTTTCTTCTTTTCTCTTTCAAAATAAGAGCTCATACCGTCTGTTGGTGCCTGAGGGAGCCCCTGTCCATCCATAGCCTCTAACGTTGCCAACTTAGCATCTGACGCAGCAAGCTCAGTTGCCAGCTCGAGCTGTTCGCGTTTCCTTCTTATTTGTTGCTCCTGTTCATCCAGTGCATGTTTTTCCTTTAAGGCTGCCATACGGGCCATGACTGCAGCTCGTTCTGCTGCTGCTCTTATTTTTACAGAGGAAGTAGTACTTGACCTGCTACTCGTTACACTTTTGATTAAATGTTTACTCACATTTGAAACACTGTCATTGGGTTCAATATCATCATGTTCAACATCATTATTACCATCATTTTCAATTTCTGACGCATGATTTTCCTCATAACTCATCCATTTACCAACATTGTCAATAAATTCATCATTATGCATCATTTTAGCTTTGAACCAGATTTCATGCCTTTCCTTTTCTTCATGTGGTAACAAAATCATTAAAGAATCATGCATGCATCTTATTTCATCACAGAGTTCGATAAGCCCATCAAGACATTTTTGTACCTTAGATGTATTAGTACTTTGCATTGAAGCTCTTATCGTTTCCCTTAAAGCGCTTGCTCTGTTTAGTTTGGCTTTTCTATCCTTTTGCAGTCTATCGATCTTTTCAGCGAGTCCTTTAACAGTGAGTTTGACCACACGTTGGCTTCTCCGTGTGTCACTGCAGCCGGCCACAGAGTCTGATCTGCCAGCAGCAGCTGGCACACTGACACCCGACAATGTGCCAACATTCGACGTTTTGTCCTCCATTTAAAAGTCCGAGCGACAGCTGGCACTGATTTCCCCCAACAGTCAAATGTTTTACTTCGGCAACCAAATCATTGGAATTACGCTTTTATGTGTGCACACTTTTCTTTTTGGATGGCCATGTTTGTAAGTGTAGCAACACATACCTATAGTGAGGATCTCTGTTTGAAGCCGCGTCCACGTGAAGCTCCTCGGCGTCTCAGCAGCGTCGCTCCTTCAGCAGCGCAGACAGATGCCCCAGCAGCGTTTCAGCAGCATAGATCCTCCAGCAGCTTAGATGATCCAGCAGGTTCTCAGCAGCGCAGACGCTCCAGCAGCTTAGATCCTCCAGCAGGTTCTCAGCAGCGCAGACGCTCCAGCAGCGTAGATCCTCCAGCAGGTTCTCAGCAGCGCAGATGCTCCAGCAGCGTAGATCCTCCAGCAGGTTCTCAGCAGCGCAGACGCTCCAGCAGCGTAGATCCTCCAGCAGGTTCTCAGCAGCGCAGACGCTCCAGCAGCGTAGATCCCCCCAGCGGCGCTCCAGCAGCGCAGATCTTCCAGGTTCTCAGCAGCGCAGATCCTGCCGCGGCGCTCCAGTAGCGCAGATCTTTTAGCAGCGTCTCCTCAGCGTAGATGATCCAGCAGTTTAGATGCTCCAGCAGGTTCTCAGCAGTGCAGATCCTCCAGCGGCGCTCCAACAGCGCAAATCCTTCACCCGCGTCTCCAGTCGCCAGGTGAGCAGATGACAAGCAGCTGATCAGCCGCTCCTCGCTCAGAACCTCCGCACGGCTCTATCCTCTGGTGTCCACCACCAAAACGCGACAAAAGTCCATCTTGAGACTCCAGTTGTCGATTATTCAAACAGTTTTCGACTTTGATTGTAGAAGCCAAGCCAACGCTTTAGGCCACTGAGGTGTATTTCGACGGAAGAACCTTTTTGACGCGCTTACTTTATGGATGCCAGGTGCATGATGAATGAATGTCCATTTCAACTTTCTTTGCGATGCACAATATTGATTTATTTTTACACTCACGTAGTTCAGTTTTCCAGTTACAAACAATCATCAGCCTGGTATTGCATGTCAATCAGTGCGTACATGCGTGCGTGCGGTCGAAAACTGTTTCCTCCTGCCAGTCAGAAACACACCTGTTGAGCCATCAAAGGTTCACGGGCTAAATAGGTTTTACCATCACTCATCAGCCAATCAGCACCTTAATCTGCTCTTACAACACCTTATGAACTATTATTTATTATTAACTTAAAACATTTTATCCTCTAAATAAAGGATGAAATAAGAGCCACAGGGCTACAGAAGGTTTTGGTGTCATGAAGGTTTTGGTGTCATGAAGGTTTTGGTGTCATGAAATATTTGGTGACATGAAGGTTTTGGTGTCATGAAGGTTTTGGTGTCATGAAATATTTGGTGACATGAAGGTTTTGGTGTCATGAAATATTTGGTGACATGAAATATTTGGTGACATGAAGGTTTTGGTGTCATGAAGGTTTTGGTGACATGAAATATTTGGTGACATGAAGGTTTTGGTGACATGAAGGTTTTGGTGTCATTAAGGTTTTGGTGTCATGAAATATTTGGTGACATGAAGGTTTTGGTGACATGAAGGTTTTGGTGACATGAAGGTTTTGGTGTCATGAAATATTTGGTGACATGAAGGTTTTGGTGACATGAAGGTTTTGGTGTCATGAAGGTTTTGGTGTCATGAAATATTTGGTGACATGAAGGTTTTGGTGTCATGAAATATTTGGTGACATGAAGGTTTTGGTGACATGAAGGTTTTGGTGTCATGAAATATTTGGTGTCATGAAGGTTTTGGTGTCATGAAATATTTGGTGTCATGAAGGTTTTGGTGTCATGAAATATTTGGTGTCATGAAGGTTTTGGTGTCATGAAATATTTGGTGTCATGAAGGTTTTGGTGTCATGAAATATTTGGTGACATGAAGGTTTTGGTGACATGAAGGTTTTGGTGACATGAAGGTTTTGGTGTCATGAAATATTTGGTGACATGAAGGTTTTGGTGTCATGAAGGTTTTGGTGACATGAAGGTTTTGGTGTCATGAAATATTTGGTGACATGAAGGTTTTGGTGACATGAAGGTTTTGGTGACATGAAGGTTTTGGTGTCATGAAATATTTGGTGACATGAAGGTTTTGGTGTCATGAAATATTTGGTGTCATGAAGGTTTTGGTGTCATGAAATATTTGGATACATGAAGGTTTTGGTGACATGAAGGTTTTGGTGTCATGAAATATTTGGTGACATGAAGGTTTTGGTGACATGAAGGTTTTGGTGACATGAAGGTTTTGGTGTCATGAAGGTTTTGGTGTCATGAAGGTTTTGGTGTCATGAAGGTTTTGGTGTCATGAAGGTTTTGGTGACATGAAGGTTTTGGTGACATGAAGGTTTTGGTGACATGAAGGTTTTGGTGTCATGAAGGTTTTGGTGACATGAAGGTTTTGGTGTCATGAAGGTTTTGGTGTCATGAAGGTTTTGGTGTAATGAAGGTTTTGGTGACATGAAGGTTTTGGTGTCATGAAATATTTGGTGACATGAAGGTTTTGGTGACATGAAATATTTGGTTACATGAAGGTTTTGGTGTCATGAAGGTTTTGGTGTCATGAAATATTTGGTGTCATGAAGGTTTTGGTGACATGAAGGTTTTGGTGTCATGAAATATTTGGTGACATGAAGGTTTTGGTGTCATGAAATATTTGGTGACATGAAGGTTTTGGTGACATGAAGGTTTTGGTGTCATGAAATATTTGGTGTCATGAAGGTTTTGGTGTCATGAAATATTTGGTGTCATGAAGGTTTTGGTGTCATGAAATATTTGGTGTCATGAAGGTTTTGGTGTCATGAAATATTTGGTGTCATGAAGGTTTTGGTGTCATGAAATATTTGGTGACATGAAGGTTTTGGTGACATGAAGGTTTTGGTGACATGAAGGTTTTGGTGTCATGAAATATTTGGTGACATGAAGGTTTTGGTGTCATGAAGGTTTTGGTGACATGAAGGTTTTGGTGTCATGAAATATTTGGTGACATGAAGGTTTTGGTGACATGAAGGTTTTGGTGACATGAAGGTTTTGGTGTCATGAAATATTTGGTGACATGAAGGTTTTGGTGTCATGAAATATTTGGTGTCATGAAGGTTTTGGTGTCATGAAATATTTGGATACATGAAGGTTTTGGTGACATGAAGGTTTTGGTGTCATGAAATATTTGGTGACATGAAGGTTTTGGTGACATGAAGGTTTTGGTGACATGAAGGTTTTGGTGTCATGAAGGTTTTGGTGTCATGAAGGTTTTGGTGTCATGAAGGTTTTGGTGTCATGAAGGTTTTGGTGACATGAAGGTTTTGGTGACATGAAGGTTTTGGTGACATGAAGGTTTTGGTGTCATGAAGGTTTTGGTGACATGAAGGTTTTGGTGTCATGAAGGTTTTGGTGTCATGAAGGTTTTGGTGTAATGAAGGTTTTGGTGACATGAAGGTTTTGGTGTCATGAAATATTTGGTGACATGAAGGTTTTGGTGACATGAAATATTTGGTTACATGAAGGTTTTGGTGTCATGAAGGTTTTGGTGTCATGAAATATTTGGTGTCATGAAGGTTTTGGTGACATGAAGGTTTTGGTGTCATGAAATATTTGGTGTCATGAAGGTTTTGGTGACATGAAGGTTTTGGTGTCATGAAATATTTGGTGTCATGAAGGTTTTGGTGACATGAAGGTTTTGGTGTCATGAAGGTTTTGGTGACATGAAGGTTTTGGTGACATGAAGGTTTTGGTGTCATGAAGGTTTTGGTGTCATGAAGGTTTTGGTGTAATGAAGGTTTTGGTGACATGAAGGTTTTGGTGACATGAAGGTTTTGGTGACATGAAGGTTTTGGTGACATGAAGGTTTTGGTGTCATGAAGGTTTTGGTGACATGAAGGTTTTGGTGTCATGAAGGTTTTGGTGTCATGAAGGTTTTGGTGTAATGAAGGTTTTGGTGACATGAAGGTTTTGGTGACATGAAATATTTGGTTACATGAAGGTTTTGGTGTCATGAAGGTTTTGGTGTCATGAAATATTTGGTGTCATGAAGGTTTTGGTGACATGAAGGTTTTGGTGTCATGAAATATTTGGTGTCATGAAGGTTTTGGTGACATGAAGGTTTTGGTGTCATGAAATATTTGGTGTCATGAAGGTTTTGGTGTCATGAAGGTTTTGGTGACATGAAGGTTTTGGTGACATGAAGGTTTTGGTGTCATGAAATATTTGGTGTCATGAAGGTTTTGGTGACATGAAGGTTTTGGTGTCATGAAATATTTGGTGTCATGAAGGTTTTGGTGACATGAAGGTTTTGGTGACATGAAGGTTTTGGTGTCACCTGGCTCCAGCTCTGCTGGGGGAATACTGGCTCCAGCTGACTCTACTCAAGCTCACGTCTACAGCTGACCTAACCTAACCTTCTAGATCCTTCTGTTCCTGCTGCTGAACCAGCTACAGTAGGTGATGACGTCACCAGAGGGGGCGGGGCCAGGGGAGAAAAGAAAGAGGAAAAAAAGAGGAAAAAGAGGAAAAAGAGAGGAAAAAAAGGAAAAAAGGAGAAAAAAATAGGAAAAAAGAGGGAAAAAAGAGGAAAAAGAGAAGGAAAAAAAGAGGGGAAAAAGAAGGAAAAAATGGAAAAAAGAGGAAAAAAGGAGGGGAAAAAAAGAGGAAAAAAAGAGGGGAAAAGAGGCGAAAAAAAAGGATAAAATTGAAAAAAAGAGGAAAAAAGGACAAAGTAGGAAAAAAAAGAGAAAAAAGAGGGGGAAAAAAAAGAGGAAAAAAGGAGAAAAGGAGGAGGAGGAGCAGGAATTTCTCGACATTTCTCATGTTTTCCTTCAAAATTTGCCTTTTTTTGTTGAAATTTCGCCCTTTTTCCGCTTTTTTTCCTTATTTTTTCCTTACTTTTACTCTTTTTTCCGCCTTTTCTTCCTTATTTTTTCATTATTTTTCCTCTTTTTTTTGCCTTTTTTTCTTTCTTTTTTCCCCTTTTTTCCCTCTTGTATTGATTTTGATCCCTGATGATTTTTTCTCCCTGGCTCCAGCTCTGCTGGGGGAATACTGGCTCCAGCTGACTCTACTCAAGCTCAGGTCTACAGCTGACCTAACCTTCTAGAACCTTCTGTTCCTGCTGCTGAACCAGCTAGGTGATGACGTCACCAGAGGGGGCGGGGCCAGGGGAGAAAAGAAAGAGGAAAAAAAGAGGAAAAAGAGGAAAAAGAGAGGAAAAAAAGGAAAAAATAGGAAAAAAGGAGAAAAAAGAAGAAAAAAGGAAAAAAGAGGGAAAAGAGAAGGAAAAAAGAGGGGAAAAAGAAGGAAAAAATGGAAAAAAGAGGAAAAAAGGAGGGGAAAAAAAGAGGAAAAAAAGAGGGGAAAAAAAGAGGAAAAATATGAAAAAAGGACAAACAGAGGAAAAAATAGGAAAAAAGGAGAAAAGGAGGAGGAGGAGCAGGAATTTCTCGACATTTCTCATGTTTTCCTTCAAAATTTGCCTTTTTTTGTTGAAATTTCGCCCTTTTTCCGCTTTTTTTCCTTATTTTTTCCTTACTTTTACTCTTTTTTCCGCCTTTTCTTCCTTATTTTTTCATTATTTTTCCTCTTTTTTTCGCCTTTTTTTCTTTCTTTTTTCCCCTTTTTTCCCTCTTGTATTGATTTTGATCCCTGATGATTTTTTCTCCCTGGCTCCAGCTCTGCTGGGGGAATACTGGCTCCAGCTGACTCTACTCAAGCTCAGGTCTACAGCTGACCTAACCTAACCATCTAGAACCTTCTGTTCCTGCTGCTGAACCAGCTACAGTAGGTGATGACGTCACCAGAGGGGGCGGGGCCAGGGCTCGAGGGGGCGGGGCCAGGGGAGAAAAGAAAGAGGAAAAAAAGAGAAAAAGAGGAAAAAGAGAGGAAAAAAAGGAAAAAAGGAGAAAAAAATAGGAAAAAAGAGGGAAAAAAGAGGAAAAAGAGAAGGAAAAAAAGAGGGGAAAAAGAAGGAAAAAATGGAAAAAAGAGGAAAAAAGGAGGGGAAAAAAAGAGGAAAAAAAGAGGGGAAAAGAGGCGAAAAAAAAGGATAAAATTGAAAAAAAGAGGAAAAAAGGACAAAGTAGGAAAAAAAAGAGAAAAAAGAGGGGGAAAAAAAAGAGGAAAAAAGGAGAAAAGGAGGAGGAGGAGCAGGAATTTCTCGACATTTCTCATGTTTTCCTTCAAAATTTGCCTTTTTTTGTTGAAATTTCGCCCTTTTTCCGCTTTTTTTCCTTATTTTTTCCTTACTTTTACTCTTTTTTCCGCCTTTTCTTCCTTATTTTTTCATTATTTTTCCTCTTTTTTCCGCCTTTTTTTCTTTCTTTTTTCCCTTTTTTTCCCTCTTGTATTGATTTTGATCCCTGATGATTTTTTCTCCCTGGCTCCAGCTCTGCTGGGGGAATACTGGCTCCAGCTGACTCTACTCAAGCTCAGGTCTACAGCTGACCTAACCTAACCTTCTAGAACCTTCTGTTCCTGCTGCTGAACCAGCTACAGTAGGTGATGACGTCACCAGAGGGGGCGGGGCCAGGGCTCGAGGGGGCGGGGCCAGGGGAGAAAAGAAAGAGGAAAAAGAGAGGAAAAAAAGGAAAAAATAGGAAAAAAGGAGAAAAAAATAGGAAAAAAGAGGGAAAAAATATGAAAAAAGAAGGACAAAAAGAGGAAAAAAAGAGGAAAAAAGGAGAAAAGGAGGAGGAGGAGCAGGAATTTCTCGACATTTCTCATTTTTTCCTTCAATATTTGCCTTTTTTTGTTGAAATTTCGCCCTTTTTCCGCTTTTTTTCCTTATTTTTTCCTTACTTTTCCTCTTTTTTCCGCCTTTTCTTCCTTATTTTTTCATTATTTTTCCTCTTTTTTTTCTTTCTTTTTTCCCTTTTTTTCCCTCTTGTATTGATTTTGATCTCTGATGATTTTTTCTCCCTGGCTCCAGCTCTGCTGGGGGAATACTGGCTCCAGCTGACTCTACTCAAGCTCAGGTCTACAGCTGACCTAACCTAACCTTCTAGAACCTTCTGTTCCTGCTGCTGAACCAGCTACAGTAGGTGATGACGTCACCAGAGGGGGCGGGGCCAGGGCTCGAGGGGGCGGGGCCAGGGGAGAAAAGAAAGAGGAAAAAGAGAGGAAAAAAAGGAAAAAATAGGAAAAAAGGAGAAAAAAATAGGAAAAAAGAGGGAAAAAATATGAAAAAAGAAGGACAAAAAGAGGAAAAAAAGAGGAAAAAAGGAGGAGGAGGAGCAGGAATTTCTCGACATTTCTCATTTTTTCCTTCAATATTTGCCTTTTTTTGTTGAAATTTCGCCCTTTTTCCGCTTTTTTTCCTTATTTTTTCCTTACTTTTCCTCTTTTTTCCGCCTTTTCTTCCTTATTTTTTCATTATTTTTCCTCTTTTTTTTCTTTCTTTTTTCCCTTTTTTTCCCTCTTGTATTGATTTTGATCTCTGATGATTTTTTCTCCCTGGCTCCAGCTCTGCTGGGGGAATACTGGCTCCAACTGACTCTACTCAAGCTCAGGTCTACAGCTGACCTAACCTAACCTTCTAGAACCTTCTGTTCCTGCTTTTTTTTTTTTTTTTTATTTGAATTTAATTTACAAACAATGTCAAACATTGAACATATACGTTAATACACACAATAAATGAGAGCTGTTTACCAAATACAAAAAGACAGTTAATAAACAGTCATTTAACAGTTCATAAACAAAAACAAATAAATACATACTGAATAAATAAGTGAATACAAAATTAAATAATCTTTCATCAAAAACATCAAATTTCAGGCAGCATAGTAAATATTGTAGTATGCAAAATTCATTTTCAACAATTCTTAAACAAAAACAAATACATAAATAAATAATTAATAAATAAATACAAAATGAAATAATCTGATCAAAAACTTCATCAAATGTCAGGTAGCACAGTAAATATTTTATCATAGCTATCTAAAAATGTTGTATTCTTTTTGTTATTAACAAGGGCTAAGGATTTATAAAGTGAGTTAAATTCGATGAGAAAATGTGGAAAGGTTGGCTTGGAGGCTGCAAATTTTTGCTTATGAATGAAATATTTTCCAAACAAAATGAAAAAATTAACTAAGTACTGAAGGCACTTGTTCTTATTTTCATAATAACATATAACATCTTTAAGAGAAAAACAGTATGACATATCAACAAAGGTGAAGATATGAGAACACATGTTCGACCAAAATTGCATTGTGATGTTACATTCAAAAAACAGATGGTTTAAAGTTTCATCAGCATGCCCACAAAAAACACAAGAGCTATCCACATCTGTGAATTTTGAAATGAAAACGTTAACAGGATATATCTTGTGAAGAATTTTGAAATGAGTTTCTTTTACTTTGTTATGAATACAGTACTTGTAAGGTAATAGCCATGCTTTTTCCCAGTCTATGTCCTCTAAATAAGAGCGCCAATAAAATTTTCCTCGTGGTGAAAACCTCTTTTTATCTTGAAAAATGTTCCTTATATGTTTATTGTTACATTTCTTATCTTGTATGTTAATACCGTTCAAAAGTAAAACAGACAAGCCCTCTGGTCTACTTTCTTGACAGAAAGATAAGTGACTTTTCATTAAATTGAGTAAGCCAGAAGGGATTGCTTTTATCACTGAGTTGTATTCCTTGAAAGGTATAGGAAAATTATGACGAGATATGAAACTCTCATAGGACAGGACAAGACCATGTTCATCCAAAACTGATAAGATATTATTAATATTTCTCTCAGACCATTTGGGATAGAAAAGAGACTTATTCCTAATAGTTATACATTGGTTATTCCATAACAAAGTTTTGTGAATGAAGCACAGCTTCCAGGAAAGAAGTGACTGCTGATGAAATTTAGACAGTGTGATCGGAAGTTTGTCAGGTAGGTAGTTACAGTTTAAAATAAAAGCAAGTCCACCAATACTATTAAAAATATGATTGGGGATGAAGAACCACAATGAATTTTGATATTTTAAACATCTTTTTAACCAATTGACTTTAAAAGTATTAATGATATCAATGAAATTAATCACTTCAAGACCACCTTCCGCTCTGCGATTAGATAGAACTGCATCTTTAATTTTGTGCGTTTTATTTCTCCAGATAAAATTCAGAAATAGCCTGTTAATTTCATTAGCAGTTACATCATTCACAAAAAGAGAAAGAGATGGATAAACAAAATGAGAAATCCCTTCAGCTTTTGACAAAAGGACTCTTCCATATAATGTTAAGTCTCTCTGAAGCCAAAGGTTAAAAATATCTCTAGTCTTTTTAATTCTTCCAGAAAAATTGAGATGTTGCCTTGCTATTAAATTTTTTGTTATTTGAATGCCTAAATACTTGACTGTGGTTTTTACAGGGATATTATCTATGAAAGTATCAACACAATTATGTATGGGTAATAATTCACATTTGGATACATTGAGTTTCAGACCTGAAGCTAATGAGAACTGTGTAACTAAGTCAAAAGCTTTGACCAACTGTTCTTTGTCTTTCAGGAAAAGTGTTGTATCGTCCGCCAGCTGAGAAATTCTTATTTCTCTATTAAATATAGAAATGCCCTTAAATTCTTCATCATGTACTACATTTAATGACAATAGTTCGACAACTAAAATAAAGAGAAATGGTGCGATCGGACATCCTTGTCTTACGCCGCGATTTATATCAAATCTATTCGAGGTGTTGTGATTGATAATCACCGAGCTATTAATTCCTTTATAAAACATTTCAATAGTATCAATGAATTGACTTCCAAAACCAAACAATTTAAGACATTCTATAAGAAACTTATGCTCTATAGTGTCAAAACATTCATATGGATGTTGAAAGCGATAATCTTAAATTAGCCTTCGATTCTCTTCTAGAATCAATGGGTATCTCACAAAAAGTGGATAAACCGACGCACTGTTTTAATCATACTCTCGATCTCGTTCTCACCTACGGTGTTGAAACTGATGGTCTGTTGGTGTCACCTGTAAACTCCCTTTTATCCGACCATTACTTAATAACGTTTGAATTTAATTTTGTTGATGTTGAAGTGCAAAATAGGAGGTATTATTTTAGCAGATGTTTGTCTGATGAAGTTATTGTTAAATTTAGGGAGGCCATTGCTTATCTTACGACAGTGCGAAATAGTGATGTAGTCGAGGCCAGTGACCTGGGTTCTACCTCTGCAGATGTTGATTTCCTTGCTAGTAACACTGCTGATTTGTTGCATTCAGCTTTAGATGAAGTTGCTCCTTTGAAAAGGAGGGTTTCTAGCCATAGGAACTTAACTCCCTGGTATAATTCAGATATCCGCATGTTGAAACAAAACGTGCGTAAAATGGAAAGGAAGTGGTACTCTTGTAGGTCTGTAGACTCTTATCGTGAATGGAAAGATATTCTAATAGTATATAAAAAAGCCATTTGCAAAGCCAGAACAGCTTATTATTCAACGTTGATAGAGGATAACAAAAGTAACCCACGTTTTCTGTTCAGCACTGTAGCCAGGCTGACAAAGAGTCACAACTCTGTTGAGCCGTGCATTCCTGCAGCTCTCAGTAGTGAGGACTTTATGGGCTTCTTCAACAGTAAAATCGCGAGAATTAGAGAAGAAATCAACCAGCCGGTTGTAGGTGTTTCTTCAGCTTTAGCGACTTCCCTAGGCTCTGACTTGCCTCTAGACTGTTTTGATCCTATAGACCTCCCTGAGCTGACCTCACTCGTCAATAGAGCTAAGTCTACCACATGTATGTTAGACCCCATCCCGACTCCACTATTCAAACATATTTTTTCTCTTATTGGTACGACAATACTGGACCAAATTAACTTATCCCTAAGTTTAGGATATGTACCACAGGTTTTCAAAGTCGCAGTAATTAAACCTTTACTTAAAAAACCTTCTCTTGACCCAGACACCTTAGCTAATTATAGACCAATTTCCAACCTTCCATTTGTGTCTAAAATTCTGGAAAAGGCAGTTTCAAGCCAGTTATGTGACTATTTGTATAGAAATGATCTGTTTGAAGTCTTTCAGTCAGGGTTCAGAATGCATCATAGCACAGAGACAGCACTTGTTCGAGTCACGAATGACCTCCTTATGGCCTCAGATAAGGGACTAGTGTCCATACTGGTTCTACTGGACCTCAGTGCTGCTTTTGACACTATAGATCATGGCATTTTACTGCACAGGTTAGAGCATGTTGTTGGGATTAAAGGGACAGCTCTATGTTGGTTTAAATCATATTTATCTGACAGGTTCCAGTTTGTTCATGTACATGAGGTTTCTTCAGAACAGTCAAGGGTCTGTTATGGTGTTCCGCAGGGTTCAGTGCTAGGCCAATCTTGTTCAGTTTATACATGCAGCCGTTGGGAAGTATAATCCAGAATCACGGCATACAATTTCATTGTTATGCTGATGATACGCAGCTCTATTTGTCTATGAAGCCGGATGAGACAGAACCGTTAGTTAAACTTCAGGCATGTCTTAGGGACATCAAGGACTGGATGTCCAGAAATTTCCTGCTTCTAAATTCAGATAAAACAGAGGTTATCATTCTTGGTCCAGAGCATCTTAGGAAGGGATTAGATGGTGTTGCGATGGCTTCCAGTGCAACTGTGAGAAATCTTGGTGTTATTTTCGATCAGGATTTGTCGTTTAAACCATATGTCAATCAGGTTTGTAAAATAGCCTTTTTCCATCTCCGTAATATTGCAAAGATTAGGAAAATCCTCTCACAGAGTGATGCAGAAAAGCTAGTTCATGCGTTTGTATCTTCTAGACTAGATTACTGTAATGTGTTGTTAGCAGGATGTCCAAGTAATTTGCTGAATAGGCTCCAGCTGATCCAAAATGCAGCAGCACGAGTACTGACAGGAATTAGCAGGAGAGACCACGTCTCTCCAGTGTTAGCGTCGCTCCATTGGTTACCCGTAAAATTCAGAATCCAATTTAAAATTTTATTACTTGCGTATAAAGCCCAAAACGGCTTAGCTCCGCATTATTTGCAAGACCTGATAGTGCCTTATGTTCCTGTCAGAGCTCTCCGTTCTCAGAGTGCAGGTTTACTCGTAGTTCCTAGAGTATCTAAATGTAGATTTGGAGGGCGGGCGTTCTGCTATCAGGCACCACTACTATGGAACCAACTTCCAATCTGGGTTAAGGGGGCTGACACCACCTCCACCTTTAAAACTAAACTTAAAACATTTCTGTTTAGTAAAGCCTATAGTTAGTGTTTAGTAAACCTCTAGCTGGTGTTGGTAAATCTCTAGGTAGTGTAAACTTTAGTGTGTCAGAGTCGCTCCTGTGGTTTCTTGTGCTGGCCCCCCCTTCTCCTCCCTTTTCTCTCTTTTGTCCATGTTGCAGCATCCTTTGCCGGACACCGGAACCTGCAGTGTGGGAGTGAGGGGGGCAGGGTAACGGCCCCTTTTGGGCGGGGGAGAATGTTCGTCCCTCAAGACTCCTCTCCCTGGCCCTGCCCCTTCTCAACCTTTCCCCGACCCTGCACCCCAACCTGGGACTTGATGATTGGGCCGGAGCTTCGGGAGCTGCGTGCTGGCCTGCGGTCCCCACCCCTGGTCATCCCGTTGCTGGCCCCCCCTTCTCCTCCCTTTTCTCTCTTTTGTCCTGCAGGTGGCCGTGGGTGGCTTGTAGCTTGCATTACGGAGCACAAGTCTTTTCCTGACCCTGCACCCCAACCTGGGACTTGCTGATTGGGCCGGAGCTTCGGGAGCTGTGTGCTGGCCTGCGGTCCCCACCCCCGGTCATCCCGTTGCTGCTTCCACCTGCCTGCTGTGCTGTTGCCGTCCCTGACCCACCAGTCTGGCCCTCGGCAGGAGGGTCCCCCCTGATGAGCCTGGTCCTGCTCAAGGTTTCTTCCCTCCTAAAGGGGAGTTTTTCCTTGCCACTGTTTGGCTTAAGGTTTTTCTCCCACTAGGGGAGTTTTTACCTGCCATTGTTTATATAATAACTGCTCGGGGGTCATGTTCTGGGTATGGGTCTCTGTAAAGCGTCTAGAGACAACTCTGTTGTATTAGACGCTATATAAATAAAATTGAATTGAATTGAATTCAAAGGCTTTGTAAAAGTCTAAAAATAAAATGAACGCTTCTGAGTGTACTGAGTCTGCATAGTCCAATAGATCCAAAATAAGTCTGATGTTATTACTTATGTGTCTATCTTTAATGAACCCTGATTGTGTTTCAGCAACAATGTGAGGTAGACCTGTTTTTAATCTAGTTGCATAAACTGAGGCCAGAATTTTGTAATCAATAGTAAGGAGAGTAATAGGCCTCCAGTTTTCTATCAATAAATTGTCTTTATCTGGCTTTGGGATTAGCGAGATAACACCCTGTTTCATAGTTGTACTCATCTGTCCCTGACCAACACACTCACAGTACATACAAAATAGAGGTTCCTGAATGATATCCCAAAAGTGAACATAAAATTCAACTGAAAGCCCATCTACACCAGGGGCTTTACCCTTTTTCATTGAGAAAAGAGCAGTTTTGATCTCCTCTCTGGTCAGATTAGAGTCACAAGTCTTTTTCAAGTCTTCATCAATTGTGACTATATGTTTTTTAATTTTATCCATAAACATTTCACAAGAGGGGTTGTTGAATTCTGATTTGTACAAATTGCTATAAAAGGAAAAAACAGAATCAGATATTAATTTTTGGTCCATACAATTACTACCATTAATATTTAGCATACTTAGTGACTTCCTTTGACCATTCCTTTTCTCCAAAGCAAAAAAATAGCTGGAGTTTGCTTCCCCTTCTTCCAACCACTTGGCTCTAGATCTTACAAATGCACCCTTGGCTAATTCAATGTAAATCTGATCTATTTTTAATTGTATCTCCTTTACTTCTAACTCCTCTTCAGAAGACATACTGGGCTTAGATAAGAGGAGACCAATCCTGCTCAGTAACTCAGCCTCAGTTCTATTTTTTAGAGCTTTTAACTCTTTACCTCTCTTTACAGCAATATTTATTGTCATAAATTTGAAGTATTCCCATTTTTGTGTATATTCATTGCCCCTAATGTTATTAAAAAGTTCACTAGCAAGATGTTTTATACTGTCATTGAAGCAGTTGTCATTAAGGAGGGCATTATTAAATTTCCAGTATCCTCGTAATTTAGATGTGTTTTCTAACCTCCCTAATTTCAATGTGATCTTCTTATGATCCGACAAAGGGGCAAAAGAATGGGAGACATCTTTCACATACTGAAGTGCAGAGGAAGAAATTAAAAAAAGATCGATTCTAGATCTAGATGTAAGGTTACTCTTAGACCATGTAAAATCCTGTGTATCTGGGTTGAAAAACCGCCATGTATCAGTCAGGGAGAGATCCGAGCAAAGTTTTGAAACAATATTGTCGCTCACAAGAGATTGACAGAGCTTTGGGGGGAATCTATCTAATGTATCATCAGGACTCTCATTAAAATCACCACCTAATACTACATAAGAGTTAGGATATTTGTGTAAGAGTTAATTTATTTTTGAGGTTATCCGACAAAAAAGTATCTTATTGGACGAATGAGAGTTATGCCCATAAATATTACATGCTATAAAATTTGAATTATCATGCTTCAAGATGACAAGAATCCATCTACCATCATGTGAAGACACCACCTCTAAGACCTCCCCTTTAAATCTATGCAAAAAAATAGAAACTCCAGCAGAACGGTTGGTACCATGACTGCAGTAAATCTTATTTCCCCACTGCCCTTTCCAAAACTTTATATCTGACTCACTTGAATGTGTTTCTTGTAAAAATACTAGGTCAGCCTCACTACTTTTACAGAATAGAAAAGTGGCTTTTCTTTTCAGCAAATCACGTATACCTCTGACATTCAATGACATAACCGTTAAAGAATCAAACTTAAGATCCATCAAAAAAAAAAATAAATAAATAAATAAATAAATAAAATTAAAAAAATTTAAAAAAAATACAGAAATACAAGAATGAAGTAGCTCTCACAAATAGATAACCAGGACTTTAAAGTGTGTTTTAAATTCCTGAAACAAGGCTGTGATAGACAGCCAAAACAAAATTGTGACTATAGAAAAATTACATTTAGGCACCATAAATGTTTTTAGTTAAAACTGATTTAACCAATAACAATTAAAGATGTTTAGTTAAACCCAGAATAATGCCATTTTAACATAACGCATTTTCCTTCTGTTTTTAACTGTAAGTTATATAAACTAAATATCATGAATATATTGTATAAGCTATGAACACACAATGAATTGTTATGAAAAGGCAAAAGTGTGAATATCTTATAGAATCATTTGGAACAAACAATTTGTATAGACTTGTATAGAAATGTGGAATTAATCCACTGAATGTAACTGCTGGTGGTTTTAACAACGACTTTCAACTACAAGGAGTCTCTTAAAGCTCAGTGTGGAAACATCTGCTTCGGTCATCTCTGACCTAGATATAATCTTCCTGGAGATGTGAAATGTTTGGAAGAAGCAACCTTCCGTCACCCCCCAGAGTTATAGTTCATAGTCAATAAGTCTATTAGTTCTTTTATAACCATCCTGGAGGCGTGCAGTAGACTATATGACACATCTCTTCATTTATCTGACTTACTCAATGTCTAAATGGTCAATTTTCTTCCCCTCTATCAGAGCATACGGTCCTAGGAAGGACGCCTTTTTACCTTCTTTCCTTGCTTTTTCCACAAGTGGCCAGAGTTTTTCTCTGGCCAGTCGGTCTTCTGGAGAGAGCGCCTCGGTGAGACGCAGCTTGTTGCTCCGCAGGTACTTGCAGCCCCTGGCACTTTTCCAAACAGCATCACGCATACGGCGCAGCGCGAAGAGGATGATGAGGGACCGGTGGGACCCGTCCTTCCTCCTCGGACCAAGGCGATGCGCAATGTCGACACTCTCTTGTAGATATTCCTGAAGTCCCGGAGCCACTTTCCCGAGGATGTCAATCACCACTGTTCTCACGTCCTCGTTCACCTCCTCTCTTACTCCGTGTAGTTTCAATACCCATCTGTAACTGTAGCGCTTGTTTTCAGCAACTCCTGCTCTCAAAAGCCGGTTCTCTCTTTTCAGTTGTTCAATGTCTGTTTCTGTCCGCTTCAAAATTTCTTTGTGGTGATTAATATCAACCACAAGCTGCTCAACTGTATGAGAGAGTTTTTCAATGTGTTGAGACGTTGTTTCCGTCGTGGATTCAATCACTGAAATCTTACGGTACGTCTCGTCATGTTTAACAGAGAGCTCCTGGATAGCTGCCAAAATGTCCACACTTGCATTGTCACCGTTGAAGTCTCGTTTCTTCCTCTTGTTAGCACTCCTCGCTTGAGTGTCAGACTGGACCGAGAGTGTGTCCATTGTATCTTCGGGGGTA
Organism: Cololabis saira; assembly: GCF_033807715.1. Classification (NCBI taxonomy): domain Eukaryota; kingdom Metazoa; phylum Chordata; class Actinopteri; order Beloniformes; family Belonidae; genus Cololabis; species Cololabis saira. The sequence goes on from NC_084608.1 coordinate 36,275,258, forward strand.
ATTTCTATGTCCTCCTCACTTGTCGCAGCAATTTCAGCGGACTTTTCAGAGTCATTCATTTTAGCATTCGAAGACATCTTTCTTTGACGTTAACGTCCGTTGGCGCGTTAGCTGGCTTGTGTTCAAACTTTTACCTTCACGTAGTTCCCGAAGTTATTTACTTTTTCCACAGGTTTTTAGTCCTGGCACCAAAATATTAATTTATTAAAGTCACTTTTGTATCATAAAAACGTTTAAATTACCGCATGTTCTGTCTGCCTATTCACAAAGCCTCAATTTGTTTGACGGAGAAACTGCGCACCGAACAACCTACGCCACCGCCATCTTGGCTCCCCGCGAGTCATGAGTCCCTTCTGTTCCTGCTGCTGAACCAGCTACAGTAGGTGATGACGTCACCAGAGGGGGCGGGGCCAGGGCTCGAGGGGGCGGGGCCAGGGGAGAAAAGAAAGAGGGAAAAAGAGGAAAAAATAGGAAAAAAAGAGGAAAAAAAGAAGAAAAAAAGGAAAAAAGAGGGAAAAGAGAAGGAAAAATGGAAAAAAGGACAAAATAGAGAATAAAAGGAGGAAAAAAAGGAAAAAAGAGGGGAAAAAGAAGGAAAAAAGAGGAAAAACAGGAAAAAAAGAGAAAAACAGGAAAAAAAGAGGGAAAAGAGAAGGAAAAAATGAGGACAAAATAGAGAAAAAAAGAAAAAAAAGAGGAAAAAAGAGGGGAAAAAGAGGAAAAGAAGAAGAAGAAAAATGGAAAAAAGAGGAAAAAAAGAGGGAAAAAATTGAAAAGGACAAAATAGAGAAAAAAAGGAAAAAAGAGGGAAAAAAAGGGAAAAAAGAAGAAGAAAAAAGGAAAAAAGAGGAAAAAAGAGGGGAAAAAGAAGGAAAAAATGGAAAAAAGAGGAGAAAAAGAAGGAAAAAATTGAAAAAAAGAGGAAAAGAGGGGAAAAAAGAGGAAAAAATGACAGAATAGGAAAAAGAGAAAAAAAGAGAAAAAAGAGGAAAAAATATGAAAAAAGAAGGACAAAAAGAGGGAAAAAAGAGGATAAAAGGAGAAAAAGGAGGAGGAGGAGCAGGAATTTCTCGACATTTCTCATTTTTTCCTTCAAAATTTGCCTTTTTTTGTTGAAATTTCGCCTTTTTTCCACTTTTTTTCCTTATTTTTTCCTTACTTTTCCTATTTTTTCCGCCTTTTTTTCCTTATTTTTCCTCTTTTTTTCGCCTTGTTTTCTTTCTTTTTTCCCTTTTTTTCCCTCTTGTATTGATTTTGATCCCTGATGATTTTTCTCCCTCCCTCTGTCTCCCTCCCTGGACCTGGACCTGGCTCCAGCTCTGCTGGGGGAATACTGGCTCCAGCTGACTCTACTCAAGCTCAGGTCTACAGCTGACCTAACCTAACCTTCTAGAACCTTCTGTTCCTGCTGCTGAACCAGCTAGGTGATGACGTCACCAGAGGGGGCGGGGCCAGGGCTCGAGGGGGCGGGGCCAGGGGAGAAAAGAAAGAGGAAAAAAGAGAAAAAGAGGAAAAAATAGGAAAAAAGAGAGAAAAATAGGAAAAAAGAGGGAAAAAAGAAGAAAAAAAAGGAAAAAAGAAGGAAAAAATGGAAAAAAGGACAAAATAGAGAAAAAAAGAGGAAAAAAAGAGAAAAAAAGGAAAAAAGAGGGAAAAGAGAAGGAAAAAATGAGGACAAAATAGAGAAAAAAAGAAAAAAAAGAGGGAAAAAAGAGGAAAGGAAGAAGAAGAAAAAAGGAAAAAAGAGGAAAAAAGAGGGAAAAAATTGAAAAGGACAAAATAGAGAAAAAAAGGAAAAAATAGGAAAAAAAGAGGGAAAAAAGGGAAAAAAGAAGAAGAAAAAAGGAAAAAAGAGGAAAAAAGAGGGGAAAAAGAAGGAAAAAATGGAAAAAAAGGAGAAAAAGAAGGAAAAAATTGAAAAAAGGAGGGGAAAAAAAGAGGAAAAATGACAGAATAGGAAAAAGAGAAAAAAAAAGAGGAAAAAATATGAAAAAAGAGGGACAAAAAGAGGGAAAAAAGAGGATAAAAGGAGAAAAAGGAGGAGGAGCAGGAATTTCTCGACATTTCTCATTTTTTCCTTCAAAATTTGCCTTTTTTTGTTGAAATTTCGCCCTTTTTCCACTTTTTTTCCTTATTTTTTCCTTACTTTTCCTCTTTTTTCCGCCTTTTTTTCCTTATTTTTCCTTTTTTTCGCCTTTTTTTCATTCTTTTTTCCCTTTTTTCCCTCTTGTATTGATTTTGATCCCTGATGATTTTTTCTCCCTGGCTCCAGCTCTGCTGGGGGAATACTGGCTCCAGCTGACTCTACTCAAGCTCATGTCTACAGCTGACCTAACCTAACCTTCTAGAACCTTCTGTTCCTGCTGCTGAACCAGCTAGGTGATGACGTCACCAGAGGGGGCGGGGCCAGGGCTCGAGGGGGCGGGGCCAGGGGAGAAAAGAAAGAGGGAAAAAGAGGGAAAAAAAGGAAAAAAAGAGGAAAAAAAGGAAAAAAGAGGGAAAAGAGAAGGAAAAATGGAAAAAAGGACAAAATAGAGAAAAAAAGGAGGAAAAAAAGGAAAAAAGAGGGGAAAAGGAAGGAAAAAAGAGGAAAAAAATAGGAAAAAAAGAGAAAAAAAGGAAAAAAGAGGGAAAAGAGAAGGAAAAAATGAGGACAAAATAGAGAAAAAAAGAAAAAAAAGAGGAAAAAAGAGGAAAAGAAGAAGAAGAAAAAAGGAAAAAAGAGGAAAAAATAGGGAAAAGAGAGGGAAAAAAAGGGAAAAAAGAAGGAAAAAAGGAAAAAAGAGGAAAAAAGAGGAAAAAAGGAGGGGAAAAAAGAGGAAAAAAGAGGAAAAAAATAGGAAAAAAAGAGAAAAAAATAGGAAAAAAGAGGGAAAAAAAGGAAAAAGGAAAAAAAGGAAAAAAGAGGGAAAAGAGAAGGAAAAAATGGAAAAAAGAGGACAAAATAGAGGAAAAAAAGGAAAAAAGAGGGGAAAAGGAAGGAAAAAATGGAAAAAAATAGGAAAAAAGGAGGGGAAAAAAGGCGAAAAAAGAAGGAAAAAAGGACAAAATAGGGAAAAAAAGAGAAAAAAAGAGGAAAAAAATATGAAAAAAGGACAAAAAGAGGAAAAGAGGAAAAAATGAGAAGAGGAGGAGGAGGAGCAGGAATTTCTCGACATTTCTCATTTTTTCCTTCAAAATTTGCCTTTTTTTGTTGAAATTTCGCCCTTTTTCCGCTTTTCTTCCTTATTTTTTCCTTACTTTTCCTCTTTTTTCCGCCTTTTCTTCCTTATTTTTGCCTTATTTTTCCTCTTTTTTTCGCCTTTTTTTCTTTCCTTTTTCCCTTTTTTTCCTTCTAGTATTGATTTTGGTCCCTGATGATTTTTTCTCCCTCCCTGGACCTGGACCTGGACCTGGACCTGGCTCCAGCTCTGCTGGGGGAATACTGGCTCCAGCTGACTCTACTCAAGCTCAGGTCTACAGCTGACCTAACCTAACCTTCTAGAACCTTCTGTTCCTGCTGCTGAACCAGCTAGGTGACGACGTCACCAGAGGGGGCGGGGCCATGGCTCGAGGGGGCGAGGCCAGGGGAGAAAAGAAAGAGGAAAAAAGAGGAAAAAAGGAAAAAATAGGAAAAAAAAGAGAAAAAAAGAGGAAAAAAGAAAAAAAGGAAAAAAGAGGGAAAAGAGAAGGAAAAAATGGAAAAAAAGGACAAAATAGAGAAAAAAAGAGGAAAAAAAGGAAAAAGAGGGGAAAAAGAAGGAAAAAAAGAGGAAAAAAAGGAAAAAATAGGAAAAAAAGAGAAAAAAGGGAAAAAAGAGGGAAAAGAGAAGGAAAGAATGAGGACAAAATAGAGAAAAAAGAGGAAAAAAAGGAAAAAAGAGGGGAAAAAGAAGGAAAAAGAGGAAAAAAATGAAAAAAAGAGGGAAAAAAGGAAAAAAAGAGGGAAAAAAAGGAAAAAAGAAGGAAAAAATTGAAAAAAGGACAAAATAGAGAAAAAAAGAGGAAAAAATAGGGAAAAGAGAAAGAAAAAAAGGACAAAATAGAGAAAAAAAGAGGAAAAAAGAGGAAAAAAAGAGGGAAAAAAGGAAAAGAAGAAGAAAAAAAGGAAAAAAGAGGAAAAAAGAAGGAAAAAATTGAAAAAAGGACAAAATAGAGAAAAAAAGAGGAAAAAAGAGGGAAAAGAGAAAGAAAAAATGAGGACAACATAGAGAAAAAAAGAGGAAAAAAAAGGGAAAAATAGGAAAAAAGAGGGAAAAAAGAAGAAAAAAAAGGAAAAAAGAAGGAAAAAATGGAAAAAAGAGGACAAAATAGAGAAAAAAAGAGGAAAAAAGAAGGACAAAATTGAAAAAAAAGAGGAAAAAAGGACAAAATAGGAAAAAAAAGAGGGAAAAAAAGAGGAAAAAAGAGGAAAAAATAGGAAAAAAGAAGGACAAAAAGAGGAAAAAAGGAGAAAAGGAGGAGGAGGAGCAGGAATTTCTCGACATTTCTCATTTTTTCCTTCAAAATTTGCCTTTTTTTGTTGAAATTTCGCCCTTTTTCCGCTTTTCTTCCTTATTTTTTCCTTACTTTTCCTCTTTTTTCCGCCTTTTCTTCCTTATTTTTGCCTTATTTTTCCTCTTTTTTTCACCTTTTTTTCTTTCCTTTTTCCCTTTTTTTCCCTCTTGTATTGATTTTGATCCCTGATGATTTTTTCTCCCTCCCTGGACCTGGACCTGGACCTGGCTCCAGCTCTGCTGGGGGAATACTGGCTCCAGCTGACTCTACTCAAGCTCAGGTCTACAGCTGACCTAACCTAACCTTCTAGAACCTTCTGTTCCTGCTGCTGAACCAGCTAGGTGATGACGTCACCAGAGGGGGCGGGGCCAGGGCTCGAGGGGGCGGGGCCAGGGGAGAAAAGAAAGAGGGAAAAAGAGGAAAAAATAGGAAAAAAAGAGGAAAAAAAGAAAAAAAGGAAAAAAGAGGGAAAAGAGAAGGAAAAATGGAAAAAAGGACAAAATAGAGAAAAAAAGGAGGAAAAAAAGGAAAAAAGAGGGGAAAAAGAAGGAAAAAAGAGGAAAAACAGGAAAAAAAGAGAAAAACAGGAAAAAAAGAGGGAAAAGAGAAGGAAAAAATGAGGACAAAATAGAGAAAAAAAGAAAAAAAAGAGGGGAAAAAGAGGAAAAGAAGAAGAAGAAAAATGGAAAAAAGAGGGAAAAAATTGAAAAGGACAAAATAGAGAAAAAAAGGAAAAAATAGGAAAAAAAGAGGGAAAAAAAGGGAAAAAAGAAGAAGAAAAAAGGAAAAAAGAGGAAAAAAGAGGGGAAAAAGAAGGAAAAAATGGAAAAAAGGAGAAAAAGAAGGAAAATTTTGAAAAAAAGAGGAAAAAAGGAGGGGAAAAAAGAGGAAAAAAGAGGAAAAAATGACAGAATAGGAAAAAGAAAAAAAGAGGAAAAAATAGGAAAAAAGAAGGACAAAAAGAGGAAAAAAGGAGAAAAGGAGGAGGAGGAGCAGGAATTTCTCGACATTTCTCATTTTTTCCTTCAAAATTTGCCTTTTTTTGTTGAAATTTCGCCTTTTTTCCACTTTTTTTCCTTATTTTTTCCTTACTTTTCCTCTTTTTTCCACCTTTTTTTCCTTATTTTTCCTCTTTTTTTCGCCTTTTTTTCTTTCTTTTTTCCCTTTTTTCCCTCTTGTATTGATTTTGATCCCTGATGATTTTTCTCCCTCCCTCTGTCTCCCTCCCTGGACCTGGACCTGGCTCCAGCTCTGCTGGGGGAATACTGGCTCCAGCTGACTCTACTCAAGCTCAGGTCTACAGCTGACCCAGCCCCCGGGTCTGGCACTCAGAAGGCGCGCCGATTTTTTCCAGTGGCCAACCGCGGTACTGCAACCAAAAATCCCATGCGGCCCAGAAAGCTTTTTTCCCATAGACCGCAATAGTAAAAGAGAAGCCTCTAAAACTGTTCACAGGACACCTCCAGCTGTAATCCCCGGCAATTACTAATCTTTGTATTCTATATTTTTAAGTCATGGACTTTATATCCGTCAAAAATGTTTTATAACGGCCAGAAAAGTAAAAGAAAAGTCTCTTTCTGGGCGTGACGTCACGGCTGACGTCACAGCCGTGTCCGTGCATTCCACGGATGTTTTATATTAATATATATTATATAATTATATTATATTAATACATTAATAATATATGTAATGCTATACATGTAATAATATACATTAATTAAGATATTATATTAATACATATTATATTAATACTCGCGTCATTGCCCCGGGGCATGATGGGAGGCCCCAGAGCATCATGGGAGGTGACTCAACTGCGCATGCTCTATGGGCCGCTGTATGCGGAAGTAAACCCGGAAGTCAGAGATTTTTTCGGCTTATGCGCTGGCTGAGCAGAATGCATTGAAATGAATGGGCGGCCATTTTTAGTCTCCAATCCAGTTTCTATCATAGACATATATACATAGACGCCGCATTGACTGCCTGAGAACGTCGGGTGCGGTCGCCATCTTGGATCGGTGGATGCAGCGTCAGAGAGGAGAGTTGTAACCGGTTGCAAAGAGAGATGCCTGAGTTTTGTGCCGCCTACGGTTGCAATAACCAGCGATCACTTCAGACCAGATCGCGTGGGATTACCTTTCACAAGTAAGATTGAACAATAATTTAGTTGTGTGTGGTCATTTATAACATTATATTACTGTAACTACCGTTATTTGTCCACTAGAAGAATGCTTACATAGCCAGATCAAGCTAGTGATAGTGACAGCTGTCAAAGCTGAGAATTTATAAATCATGTAAACCTTAATAGAGATTTTCGTCTAGCGTTATATTCTCGTTTTTACCCATTTTATGACAAACTTATCTTCACGACAGCAACTGTCATTATGAATGTGGTTGTAGTTAATAAGATAAGATAAGATAATCTTTTATTACTCCCTCAATGGGGAAACTCCCGTGTTAGCAGCAGTACACTTAATATATACACACACACACACACACACACACACACACACACACACACACACACACACACACACACACACACACACACACACACACACACACACGCACGCGCGCATGCGGGGAAGGGGGTAAAAAGGTAAAAAAGTAAAAGATATATATAATTACAAAATATGGACAGTATATACACAATATACACAATAAAATTAGCTGGCTAATAACAAAGACTGTCAGGTTGTAGTTTTGAGACTGTTGTTGACACTGTGTTACTGTGTTACTGTGTTCTTTCTATTCACAATTATCTTTTTAATATTTTGCAAGTCTTAAATATTTTGCTCATGTAGTAACACAGCTGCTGTCATCAGTCATGTGGTTGCTAATGCAATGTTACTCCCTCTCTTTTATATATGTTATAGTGTATGCACTTTTACATCTCTAGTTGGATTTCTCACATTTTGCAGGTTTCCCACAAATGAGAGTCTGAGGAGGCAGTGGGAAGTTGCTCTACGAAGGGAAGGTTTCACAGCAACAAAGCACACAAAGCTGTGCAGTGAGCACTTCAAGCCGTATCATTTTGACAGGACGGGTCAGATTGTCCGGCTTAGAGATGGTGCCATACCATCTCTTTTCAACTTCCCGTCTCATCTCCAAAGAGTAGGTGTATTATTACACTATTTGCTTACCTAGATGTCTATGATTCATATGTAAGAACTTGATAGGTAGTTAATACCACGGTTGCAGCTATCCTGGTGCACAAAACAAGTGCACCTCTTCAGTGAGGTCCTGTCATCGGCACAACAGTTATCAATGAACTGATCATCTGGGGGGTGTGGTTTATTTACTACTACTCTAAAATGTTTGTCTTGAATGAACTCTATATGTGTGAAGTCAAGTAAAGATGAAGCAAAACTGAAATCTAATCTCCGTCTTCATTTACAGTAACAAAAAATATGTCTGAACAATCACACTTTGCTGAACATTTTTTCTGTTTGTTCTTTCTGCATGTTTAGAAATCAATGATGTATTGTGTATTACAATGCACACTGTGCGATCCTAACACCTGTTGAAATAGTTTTTAATTAAGTTGTTTTAAAGTATTGCGTTTCTTCCATTTCAGCCAGTAGCAACCAGGACCACAAAAGTGGCAAGAAAAGCTGAAGTGGACCTTTCTCAGCATTTGCCTGAAGCTGAACCTCAGCCCAATGCAGTAACACACACACACACACACACACACACACACACACACACACACACACACACACACACACACACACACACACACACACACACACACACACACACTCTCTTCCTCATACCCATGGTGCTCCGCTGGTATTTACGGGTATGACCTCCTTCTTTCCACTAGGACCACCCCTATGCATTGCCAGATTCCAATTGTCTGAAGGCCAGACTTGGAGAAGCTTTGGCTCGAGTGGAGAGTCTGGAGCGGGAGAAGGCAAATGCTCAGGCCCGAGAAAGGAGGGCAAAGAAGACAGTAAAAGGTCTTCTGGAGGATCTTCAGAAAAAGAACCTCATAGCTGAAGATTTGAAAGAGAGGCTTGATTTTTACTCAGGTAAAATTACATGGTAATACAACTTTATGTATATGTTGTGTTAACACTCTTTGTTCATATAAGTATTATTTCAAGGGGACTTACTAGTTAGTTTGTACCAACTGAATTTCAGATCTTCAGATAGACCTATTTCAGAAGAGGGGCCATGACTACACCAAGGACCAGAGAGAGTTTGCCCTTACACTCCACCTCCATGGTCCAAAAACGTACACTTACCTGAGGGAGTCTCTGCATCTTCCCCTCCCACATCCACACACATTGCAAAGGTGTTGTTCATGTTGTTTGATTACACATATATTTAAAAATACTGGTTCAAATACTTGAACCACTTAAGCCCTACATAATATGTTGTACGACAAACAGCGAACTGATGTACAGGCCGTGAGGTTGTAGATCTGCTATATTCACTATTTTTGTAAGTCTTGGAAAAAGAGTAATTTTTTTTAAATGAAAGAAAAAAGTGCCCGCAATAGGGATGCCAGGGTCAAAGTGCTTAAATAGCTATTTGTTTTCTTTTCGCAAAGGTGGATGCAATCTGTGGATGCCAAGCCGGGACTCAACATGATGATGTTGGACATGTTGGAAAGAAAGAAAAAAGAAGACCCAGCCAAGTATGGTTGTGTGGGACTAATGTTGGATGCCATGGCCATCAAAAAGCATGTCCAGTACAACCCCCATACACAAAAAATGTCTGGATTTGTGGATATGGGGGATGGTATTAATGAGACTGATGTAGCCACAGAGGTGCTAGTCTTTATGGTGGTTGGCCTACAGGGTCATTGGAAAGCTCCAATTGCCTACTTTATCACAAAGTCTCTGTCACCAGACACACAGAAGGTCCTGGTTGTCCATGCTTTAGAGCAACTGCATGCACATGGCATAAGAGTGGTCTGCATGACAATGGATGGGCATGCCTCCAACGTCAACATGTGTAATCAACTCGGGTGCCAACTGAAAGGAAACCCTCTTCAGCCGTTGCAAACCTCCTTTCAACATCCAGTGACTGGTGACAGGGTCTTTGTGTTGATGGACGCATGTCACATGCTGAAGCTAGCACGCAACATGTTGCAGGCCTACAGTCCGATAACCAGCGCCAGTGGAGGAATCAACTGGTCATACATCCTTCATCTTAACAATGTCCAGACAAAAGATGGACTGCATGCTGCCAACAAGATCACAAGCAAGCATGTCCACTTTGATGGACAGAAGATGAAGGTGTCCCTGGCTGCGCAAACACTGAGTCGCTCTGTAACGGTGGCTCTGCGCACGTTGAGGGACCTTGGCTATTCACAGTTTAAACACTGTGAAGCAACAGCTGAATTCACTGAGGTAATGCAACATGCAAACATTGTTTTATAACATTTCATATTCTACGTGAAACCCAACTCTCATACTTACCTTTCATACTTAACCTGTAGAGGGAAATCCAAGCAAAGCGTACAGTAGTACTAAAATGTTTACTTGTATATATTGAAATTAGATAATGTAGTGTACTCTGATACCTGCAGACACCCTGTTATGATAGATGCAGGCTTTCAGTAAATAGAACCATTTGTTTTTTTAGATGATTGACAGGCTCTTTGACATCCTGAACAGTCGCAATCCCTGTGGCAAAGGATTCAAAGCTCCTCTGGGTGCTTTAACTTGGACAGAGAGAGCAGAATTCTTGTTGAGAGGCAGGGCATACTTGCTCAGTTTGCGGATGAAAGATGGCACACCCCTTCACCAATCAAAGAGGTCTTTTAAAATAGTGAATGGTTCGAATGAAAAGTTCATGACATCATAAGTTCATATGATGCTCTGTTCTTTTATTGCGCATCAAGTTCATATGATGCTCTGTTCTCTTGTTCTGATATTTTTGCTGTCTGCGGTTTTGTTTCTGTTGACTCTTCTGTTCAGTGTTTTTCAGATCATACAGGTGTCCCAAATTCAGATTCTGATTACTTTATTCATCACAAAAGGGATATCTACATATCTCTCCATCCTGCAGCAAAGAGAGAGAAGCCGTCCACCACCGTTATTTCTTTGGTCCATCAAGGAGTTTATAAAGTGGGTGATCCGTGTTGTTTAGAATGGTAAATCCCATCCGGTTGGAGGAGAGGGTCACATGATTGAAGTCTCCTGATATTATAAGTAGGCTATGTGTGTTTTTATGCATATTCATATGATGCACTTGTGCAGAACCTTTTGATGTCTGCAGTTTTGTTTCTGTTGGAATCTTCTTGTGTCCAGTGTTTTTCAGGTCATACAGGTGTCAAATGGTATGTATGGCACGTTCTTGTGTTCAAGTTTTCCCAGTTCAGTTTTAATATCGTTCCCTAGTTGCTTTAGCATCCGAGAGGTAAGTTATTTTACTTCAAGGACCCTAATCCTGACACTGATTTATACTCTTAAGAAGCACCCAGTAATTTTTCAGTAGATTTGTAGTGTACTTAAATAATTTAACATAACCAACCAGGGATGTTATTGGAGCAAAAGATGTATTACTGTCTCCATCCCTGTCACTATGTGTTGAGTCACATCTCATGGATATTTGTAGAAACGTCAATGTCTTTCAATAAATAAAATTACTAGGTGCTCTTGAGGTGAATTGTTTTGCCACGATCATATTAGTAAAATATTTTCTTTTGAAGGTACTTGTCAGTCATCGGCTTCGTCATCAACATTGACACATTGTTGATGATGATTCCTGACCTACTCCATGTTCAGCGTTACGTCTGTACATACCGCTTCAGTCAAGATCACTTGGAGCTTCTGTTTAACTCTGTCAGGGCATCAGGTAGAAATTTCACATTTATAATCTCTTTTTTAGTCCTTGACTTGCCCTATTAAATATCTATGTAACCTAAGTGTGTGCATGTTTTTTTTATCTTTTAGGGGGCTGGAATAATAATCCAACTGCAGGGCAGTTCCAGGCCATTTTCCGGCGTCTGATGGTGAGGTGTGGTGTCGCACCAAATAGCTCAGGCAACGTGGCAGCGCAAGACGAGACTGTGTCCCTGTCAGCTCTAGACAATTACTCTGCGTTAGCAGCAGAAGAAGAGCTTCCGACCCCGTTTGCGAACATGTCCGCAGTTGTAGGTGACCATAGTTACCTGCCCACCCGCTTTGGCAGTCTTGTTGACAATGCCTTGGTGTACATTTCAGGATTTGTTGTTAGACAAGTTCTGAAAAAGCTGTCCTGTGAGGTGTGCCGTGCTAGCCTGGTCGCAGCTGCTGTACCCTCATCCTTTGACCAGAGCTACCACCTGCTGATGCTTAAAAACAATGGCGGGCTGATGATCCCCTCGGAAGGAACAGTTAAGGTGGTTAGAGCAGCAGAGCGTGCAATCCGCCAAAACTCAGGCCAAGGTGTCAGCATGTCTTTTGTGAACCATTTCGTCCGGGCTGAGATAGGTTCAGAGGATGTGTTTTTGCTTGCGGAGCACATTGAAGAAACACAATTTGGCATCGAAAACCATCATTTCATGCTTGTGTCGTTAATTGTGTCTGTCTTTCTCAAACTACGGCTGCATCACATTGCAAAATTGACTACCCTGGAGTTACAGAGTGCCAGCACACGCAAGAAGCTGTGTAAAACAGTTCTTTTTCAAGGGTTTTAGCTCTGAGATGGAGAGAGAGACTGAGAGAAACAGAAACAGACAGATAAATATACAGACAGAGAGACTGACTGACAGGCAGGTAGAGAAACAGACCGAGAGACAGACAGGCAGACAGGCAGACAGACAGACAGACAGACAGGCAGGCAGGCAGGCAGGCAGACAGGCAGACAGGCAGACAGACAGACAGGCAGGCAGGCAGGCAGGCAGACAGACAGACAGGCAGACAGGCAGACAGGCAGACAGGCAGACAGACAGACAGACAGACAGACAGACAGGCAGGCAGGCAGGCAGGCAGACAGACAGACAGGCAGACAGGCAGACAGGCAGACAGACAGACAGACAGACAGACAGACAGGCAGGCAGGCAGGCAGGCAGGCAGACAGGCAGACAGACAGACAGACAGACAGACAGACAGACAGGCAGGCAGGCAGACAGACAGGCAGACAGACAGACAGGCAGACAGACAGACAGAGAAACAGGCAGACAGAGAAACAGGCAGACAGAGAGAGATTCTGTCATATTTTTTCAAACCTAACTTTTCCACGTTGATTCACACCCTCCAACATGTTTGCGGAGTCTTCACGGGTTGTTGAGTGATGCACTCTGAGGGTGCAGGTCACGATCCTAATCTGTTCTCAGCTTTATAAGATGCCATTTTCAAGTTTCACAAGTCTCACTCATATGTTAAATACTTTCTGTGTTGATGTGAGTCCAGTTTGCTAAATTAAATTTTGAATGTCCTAAAGTCCAAACACCACGCCTCGGTGGTTGATTTGGGTGGGTGGGGTGGTGGACATGCGCTGTGTGCCATTTCTTGAGCTGCCAGCAGATAGTGAATACAGGAATGTTTATCATCTCTCTTCAGCGAGAGGCTTGACTCTGGTTAATTGGCTTCTCTAGATGAGTAGATGGCAGTTGAAATGTACGAGATGGCCCAATTTTTCCAATGATGGTGGGAGTTAAGTCTGTCTTAGGGAAATACTAATGGCAGCTATTGGCAGGGGATTAGTCAGTGACATGACAGTCCTTGTTTGTTCTTTTTCTTTGAATAATTATCTGGTTGACAGTTTGATTGTGAAAACCCATTACCTCTGACTTCTGGTAGGAAATGCAGCTACACCTGAGCCTTGACAGTGTTTTCTGTGATCTCATCCTGCCCTGTGTTGGCTTCCATTTACATTTACCATTTCTGTGTTATTTGCTGTGTAAATAGTTAAGCTTGATGATTTTTTTCTGAGTCCAAAACTTTTTTTTTCTTTTTAATCATACCTGCCATTATGTTTTTTGTTTTTAAGTTTGTTAAGTCTGTTATTAAAATATATTAATACATTCATAAATATGCTATACTGTATTTTGTATTGTGTATGTATGTATGTATGTATATATATATATATATATATATATATATATATATATATATATATATATCTGAATAACCAGCATACCAGTAGTGTGACTACCTGCAGAACGTTTTTTAGCATGAAAGCCTGCATTTTTAACGTACATCAAGCATCCTGTATCATAGCTACATGTCTGCCGTTTGTAAAAAAGCAAACCGCGTGAAAATCGGTTGAAAATTAAGTGAGTTATAGTTATTTTACTTGTGCATACACCTCCTTCCTCAATAGAAGCGAACTCACTGGAGTCAAAGCGCCACCGATCCAAGATGGCGGCCACGCCCGACGTCGGCCCCAATAGGAAGCGTCAGTCAATGCGGCGTCTATGTATATATGTCTATGGTTTCTATAATACATCCATGAGCTGACCTAACCTAACCTTCTAGAACCTTCTGTTCCTGCTGCTGAACCAGCTAGGTGATGACGTCACCAGAGGGGGCGGGGCCAGGGCTCGAGGGGGCGGGGCCAGGGGAGAAAAGAAAGAGGAAAAAAGAGAAAAATAGGAAAAAATAGGAAAAAAGAGAGAAAAATAGGAAAAAAGAGGGAAAAAAGAAGAAAAAAAAGGAAAAAAGAAGGAAAAAATGGAAAAAAAGGACAAAATAGGAAAAAAGGAGAAAAGGAGGAGGAGGAGCAGGAATTTCTCGACATTTCTCATTTTTTCCTTCAAAATTTGCCTTTTTTTGTTGAAATTTCGCCCTTTTTCCGCTTTTCTTCCTTATTTTTTCCTTACTTTTCCTCTTTTTTCCGCCTTTTCTTCCTTATTTTTGCCTTATTTTTCCTCTTTTTTTCGCCTTTTTTTCTTTCCTTTTTCCCTTTTTTTCCCTCTTGTATTGATTTTGATCCCTGATGATTTTTTCTCCCTGGCTCCAGCTCTGCTGGGGGAATACTGGCTCCAGCTGACTCTACTCAAGCTCAGGTCTACAGCTGACCTAACCTAACCTTAGAACCTTCTGTTCCTGCTGCTGAACCAGCTAGGTGATGACGTCACCAGAGGGGGCGGGGCCAGGGCTCGAGGGGGCGGGGCCAGGGGAGAAAAGAAAGAGGGAAAAAGAGGAAAAAAGAGGAAAAAAAGAAGAAAAAAAGAGGGAAAAGAGAAGGAAAAATGGAAAAAAGGACAAAATAGAGAAAAAGAGGAAAAAAAGGAAAAAAGAGGGGAAAAAGAAGGAAAAAAGAGGAAAAAAAGGAAAAAAATAGGAAAAAAAGAGAAAAAAAGGAAAAAAGAGGGAAAAGAGAAGGAAAAAATGAGGACAAAATAGAGAAAAAAAGAAAAAAAAGAGGAAAAAAGAGGGGAAAAAGAGGAAAAGAAGAAGAAGAAAAAAGGAAAAAAGAGGGAAAAAATTGAAAAGGACAAAATAGAGAAAAAAAGGAAAAAATAGGAAAAAAAGAGGGAAAAAAGGGAAAAAAGAAGAAGAAAAAAGGAAAAAAGAGGAAAAAAGAGGGGAAAAAGAAGGAAAAAAATGGAAAAAAAGAGGAGAAAAAGGAAAAAATTGAAAAAAATAGGAAAAAAGGAGGGGAAAAAGAGGAAAAGAGAGGAAAAAATGACAGAATAGGAAAAAGAGAAAAAAAGAGAAAAAAGAGGAAAAAATATGAAAAAAGGACAAAAAGAGGGAAAAAAGAGGATAAAAGGAGAAAAAGGAGGAGGAGGAGCAGGAATTTCTCGACATTTCTCATTTTTTCCTTCAAAATTTGCCTTTTTTTGTTGAAATTTCGCCCTTTTTCCGCTTTTTTTCCTTATTTTTTCCTTACTTTTCCTCTTTTTTCCGCCTTTTCTTCCTTATTTTTACCTTATTTTTCCTCTTTTTTTCGCCTTTTTTTCTTTCTTTTTTCCCCTTTTTTCCCTCTTGTATTGATTTTGATCCCTGATGATTTTTTCTCCCTGGCTCCAGCTCTGCTGGGGGAATACTGGCTCCAGCTGACTCTACTCAAGCTCAGGTCTACAGCTGACCTAACCTAACCTTAGAACCTTCTGTTCCTGCTGCTGAACCAGCTACAGTAGGTGATGACGTCACCAGAGGGGGCGGGGCCAGGGCTCGAGGGGGCGGGGCCAGGGGAGAAAAGAAAGAGGAAAAAAAGAGAAAAAGAGGAAGAAAGGAAAAAAGAGGGAAAAGAGAAGGAAAAAGGAAAAAAGAGGGAAAAGAGAAGGAAAAAAAGAGGGGAAAAAGGAAAAAAGAGGGGAAAAAGAAGGAAAAAAGAGGAAAAAAAGGAAAAAAATAGGAAAAAAAGAGAAAAAAAGGAAAAAAGAGGGAAAAGAGAAGGAAAAAATGAGGACAAAATAGAGAAAAAAAGAAAAAAAAGAGGAAAAAAGAGGGGAAAAAGAGGAAAAGAAGAAGAAGAAAAAAGGAAAAAAGAGGGAAAAAATTGAAAAGGACAAAATAGAGAAAAAAAGGAAAAAATAGGAAAAAAAGAGGGAAAAAAAGGGAAAAAAGAAGAAGAAAAAAGGAAAAAAGAGGAAAAAAGAGGGGAAAAAGAAGGAAAAAAATGGAAAAAAAGAGGAGAAAAAGGAAAAAATTGAAAAAAATAGGAAAAAAGGAGGGGAAAAAGAGGAAAAGAGAGGAAAAAATGACAGAATAGGAAAAAGAGAAAAAAAGAGAAAAAAGAGGAAAAAATATGAAAAAAGAAGGACAAAAAGAGGGAAAAAAGAGGATAAAAGGAGAAAAAGGAGGAGGAGGAGCAGGAATTTCTCGACATTTCTCATTTTTTCCTTCAAAATTTGCCTTTTTTTGTTGAAATTTCGCCCTTTTTCCGCTTTTTTTCCTTATTTTTTCCTTACTTTTCCTCTTTTTTCCGCCTTTTCTTCCTTATTTTTGCCTTATTTTTCCTCTTTTTTTCGCCTTTTTTTCTTTCTTTTTTCCCCTTTTTTCCCTCTTGTATTGATTTTGATCCCTGATGATTTTTTCTCCCTGGCTCCAGCTCTGCTGGGGGAATACTGGCTCCAGCTGACTCTACTCAAGCTCAGGTCTACAGCTGACCTAACCTAACCATCTAGAACCTTCTGTTCCTGCTGCTGAACCAGCTACAGTAGGTGATGACGTCACCAGAGGGGGCGGGGCCAGGGCTCGAGGGGGCGGGGCCAGGGGAGAAAAGAAAGAGGAAAAAAAGAGAAAAAGAGGAAGAAAGGAAAAAAGAGGGAAAAGAGAAGGAAAAAGGAAAAAAGAGGGAAAAGAGAAGGAAAAAAAGAGGGGAAAAAGAAGGAAAAAATGGAAAAAAGAGGAAAAAAGGAGGGGAAAAAAAGAGGAAAAAAAGAGGGGAAAAGAGGCGGAAAAAAAAGGATAAAATTGAAAAAAAGAGGAAAAAAGGACAAAGTAGGGAAAAAAAGAGAAAAAAAGAGGGGGAAAAAAAAGGGGAAAAATATGAAAAAAGGACAAACAGAGGAAAAAAGAGGAAAAAAGGAGAAAAGGAGGAGGAGGAGCAGGAATTTCTCGACATTTCTCATGTTTTCCTTCAAAATTTGCCTTTTTTTGTTGAAATTTCGCCCTTTTTCCGCTTTTTTTCCTTATTTTTTCCTTACTTTTACTCTTTTTTCCGCCTTTTCTTCCTTATTTTTTCATTATTTTTCCTCTTTTTTCGCCTTTTTTTCTTTCTTTTTTCCCCTTTTTTCCCTCTTGTATTGATTTTGATCCCTGATGATTTTTTCTCCCTGGCTCCAGCTCTGCTGGGGGAATACTGGCTCCAGCTGACTCTACTCAAGCTCAGGTCTACAGCTGACCTAACCTAACCTTCTAGAACCTTCTGTTCCTGCTGCTGAACCAGCTACAGTAGGTGATGACGTCACCAGAGGGGGCGGGGCCAGGGCTCGAGGGGGCGGGGCCAGGGGAGAAAAGAAAGAGGAAAAAAAGAGAAAAAGAGGGAAAAAAGAGGAAAAAAAGAAAAAAAGAGGGAAAAGAGAAGGAAAAAGAGGAAAAAAAGGAAAAAGGACAAAAGAGAAAAAAAGAGGAAAAAAAGGAAAAAAGAGGGGAAAAAGAAGGAAAAAGAGGAAAAAAAGGAAAAAAGAGGAAAAAAAGAGAAAAAGAGGAAAAAAGGAAAAAAGAGGGAAAAAGAAGGAAAAAAAGAGGAAAAAAAGGAAAAAATAGGAAAAAAAGAGGAAAAAAAAGGAAAAAATAGGAAAAAAAGAGGGAAAAAAAAGGAAAAAAAGAGGGAAAAGAGAAAGAAAAAATGAGGACAAAATAGAGAAAAAAAGAGGAAAAAAGAGGGAAAATAGAGGAAAAGAAGAAGAAAAAAAGGAAAAAAGAGAAAAAAGAGGGAAAAAAGAAGGAAAAAATTGAAAAAAAGGACAAAATAGAGAAAAAAAGAGGAAAAAAAAGGAAAAAATAGGAAAAAAAAAGAGGGAAAAAAAGGGAAAAAAGAGGGGAAAAAGAAGGAAAAAAAGAGGAAAAAAAGGAAAAAATAGGAAAAAAAGAGGAAAAAAAAGGAAAAAATAGAGAAAAAAAAGAGGAAAAAAAGGAAAAAAGAGGGGAAAAAGAAGGAAAAAAAGAGGAAAAAAAGGAAAAAATAGGAAAAAAAGAGGAAAAAAAAGGAAAAAAGAGGGAAAAGAGAAAGAAAAAATGAGGACAAAATAGAGAAAAAAAGAGGAAAAAGAGGAAAAAAGAGGGGGAAAAAAAGGAAAAAAAGAGGAAAAAAAGGAAAAAATAGGAAAAAAAGAGGAAAAAAAAGGAAAAAAGAGGGAAAAGAGAAAGAAAAAATGAGGACAAAATAGAGAAAAAAAGAGGAAAAAAGAGGGAAAATAGAGGAAAAGAAGAAGAAAAAAAGGAAAAAAGAGAAAAAAGAGAAAAAGGGAAAAAAGAAGGAAAAAATTGAAAAAAAAGGACAAAATAGAGAAAAAAAGAGGAAAAAAAGGAAAAAAATAGGAAAAAAAAGAGGGAAAAAAAGGGAAAAAAGAGGAAAAAAGAAGAAGAAAAAGGAAAAAAGAGGGGAAAAAGAAGGAAAAAATGGAGAGAAAAAAAATTTCTGGGGGAAAAAGGTCAGAATTCTGACTTTTTTCCTCAGAATTCTGAGATTAAAGTCAGAATTCTGACTTTAATCTCAGAATTCTGAGGAAAAAAGTCAGAATTCTAGGCCACTAAAAAAAAATAATAATAATTCTGAGAAAAAAGTCAGAATTCTGACTTTAATCTCAGAATTCTGAGAAAAAAGTCAGAACCAGAACCAGGACCAGAACCAGAATCTTAGTGAACCGTACTCCCTCCCTCCCTCCCTCCCTCCCTCCCTCCCTCCCTCCCTCCCTCCCTCCCTCCCTTCCTTCCTTCCTTCCTTCCTTCCTTCCTTCCTTCCTTCCTTCCTTCCTTCCTTCCTTCCTTCCTTCCTTCCTTCCTTCCTTCCTTCCTTCCTTCCTTCCTTCCTTCCTTCCTTCCTTCCTTCCTTCCTTCCTTCCTTCCTTCCTTCCTTCCTTCCTTTCCTTCCTTCCTTCCTTCCTTCCTTCCTTCCTTCCTTCCTTCCTTCCTTCCTTCCTTCCTTCCTTCCTTCCTTCCTTCTTCCTTCCTTCCTTCCTTCTTCCTTCCTTCCTTCCTTCCTTCCTTCCTTCCTTCCTCCCTTCCTTCCTCCCTCCCTCCCTCCCTCCCTCCCTCCCTCCCTCCCTTCCTTCAGCATCATTAGAGTGAGTTATTGACCCAGACTTGGTTTGTAAATCAGTTTAGAGCAGGAATCAGAAACCCAAAAGTTTCATGTTGGAGCAAAACAACAAAAAACGAATATTTCTGGAGCCGCAAAAAATGAAAAGTCTCGTATCAGAATTAGAATGAAGAAACACATGCTGCATGTTTCTATGTTAGTTAATAATAATAATAATAATAATAATAATAATAATAATAATAATAAACTTTATTAAGGACACAAGGTCCATAGCACAACAGACAACAGACAAAGGGTACAAAAAATAAAAATAAAATCCGCAGTAATCACATATCACATATCACATGACATTTACATAAAGGCTTTTACGCCAATGATTCCAGATTCTGGAGAAGAACCTGACTGAGCTCTGTGCAGGGTTAGTCAGTTTGAAGATTATATTGTTCCCAGAGTCCGACAACCTGCACATACATCTGTGCATAAGGTTACGCAGTACAGCAGTGCAGGTAGGCACACCGACACTGACAAACAGCTGACTTGCACTGCTCCAGCGTGGCACCTTGAGCAACAGCCTCATCCCATCATTGTAGGCTACATGAAGTTTCTGCATACTGCTCTTTTTATAGCGACGCCACAAGTGAGCAGTATACATGGGGGTACAGTAGGCTCTAAAAAGTGCAGCCTTCACAGGTACAGAGCACACACCAAATTTGCGTACAAGTGTGTTCGCTTGCGCATACAATGCACGACGCTGTCTGTAAATGTCCCTATCATCAGACAGGTCGTCATTAAAATAGTGTCCCAAGTATTTGATCTCATTGCACACTTTGAGGACAGTGCCAGACAAAAAGAAGTCAGGAAATGACAGTTTGCTGTCCTCTTTGGTCCTGACGATCATTATGTTGCTTTTCTTTGCATTATAGAGAATGTCAAAGTCGAGGCCATATTGTGAGCAGACCCTCAGTAGCTGTTGAAGACCAGCACTATATGGTGAAAAAACAACTAAATCATCAGCGTACATCAGGTGGTTGATGATGGTGTTACCAACCACGCAGCCTGTACCACAAGCACTGAGCAGCTTTGATAGCTCGTCCATATAAATATTAAATAAAAATGGAGATAAAATGCTACCCTGTCTAACTCCATTGCATACTCCAAATGGAGCAGACATAAAGTTACCCCACTTTACATGCATTGCCTGATGAGCATACCAAAAAAATCAGAATCCTTAAAAGATACTTGGGAACACCTCTGCTGTGCAATTTATAAAACAATTTTTCATGGTTTATACGATCAAAAGCTTTAGAAGCATCAATAAAACACAGAAACATTGTAGAATTATGCCTGTTATACAGATCTAAAATCTCCTTTAGAGCAAAAATACACATGTCGGTCCCATGTCTGGGTTTGAAACCAAACTGGTTATCAGATGTCAGGACAAACAGTTCTAGCCTGTTCAGTAAGATCCTCTCCAGGATTTTGGATAGAATACTGGCTAAGGCTATAGGCCGATAGTTTTCACTACTATTTATTTTACCAGCTTTGTCTTTAATAATAGGCACCAATACAACAGATAAAATGATAGATAGTTAGAACTGGGAACTCGTCTTTCCACTTGTTCCACTTGTGACGCAAATGTACGGAAGAGAATCAGGGCAGGAGAAAAATACAAATAATATTTTAGAGGAGGAAGATTTTTTTTCATTATGCACTTAAAGTCAAAATGTCGAGAAAAAAAGTTGAAATTTTGAGAGAAAGGTGAAATTTTTTTAGAAACAAGTTTGAAGAGAAGCAGGGAGCTCCTGGAAGTCCTCTAGAGTTCACGAGAACCGGGGCCGAGCAGCGAGACTCGCAGCCGGCTCTGAGCCGGGATCTGGGCGCTCCGAGCCCGTATTCCCACGGCGGCGCCTCCGGGCTTGGGTTCCGGGTGCCGGGGATTGTGAGCGGCGGCGGCGGCGGCGGATCCTGGTGCTGGAAGCCACCCACCCAGCCACCCACCCACCCGCCCGCCGGGGGATCACGCAGTTGTTGAACCTGGGATGGACACAGGAGGCTCCTGCTGAGCAACCACCGGGCTCTGAGCCGGCTCTGAGCCGGGATCTGGGCGCGCATCCACGGCGCATCGTCGGCGTTCTGAGCGGCGGATCCCGGTCCAACCCGCCGGGGAGTGACGGGGCTTTGACCCGGGACTGGTAGCAGAGGCTCCCGGGGAAAGACCACGGGGATATCAGCCGGATCTGCCCCGGGGAAAGCGGCGATCGGACCCCGCAACCGCACGGCGGCGTCCGGCGCGTCCTCCGGGGCGAGTCCTCCGGGGCGCGTCCTGTCGGTTCCCGGGGATCCAACCGGCGGATTCCGGGGAAAATGCCCGTGAGCCCACGGGGATCCAGCCTGGGACTGACCCCAGAGGAGCCAGCTGGTTTGGTAGCGGGGAACCTGCTGCTTCCCAGCGTGGTTCCCAGCTGATCTAACCCGGATCCGCTCCGCCGCGGCGCCGCGTCCGGCGGCGCATGTAACCGATCAAACCCGCTGAAAATGCCCGTTCCCCCGCCGGGATCCGACTGATCCGACACCCCACGACACCCAGCTGTCAACCCCCCCCCCCCCCTCTACAAGCCGGATCCGACCCCCGAACCCCAGTTCCAAAACCCTCGCGGGTTTGGATGGAGAAAAAAAAGCCCTCCCCGAGCCGGCCTCGGGACCCCGCTCTCCGCTATTCCTTGACCTCCCACGATTAAGCCCCCCCACTATTTACGTGCTGAGCATTGTTAAAGCCAGCTGGCCGAAAAGAAAGTCCACGGTCCTGGTACCATAGCCCGTTTTTGGGCCGCGCCGCCCCATGGCAGAAACCAGGTACTGCAGCTTCCGCCCCAAACAGCGGCAGAGACGCGTCGGAGCAGCTCGGAGCGGAGCAGAGCACGAGTTCGGGCCCCGGGACGGAGCCTGACCCTCCAGGACCGTCCAGCATTTACACCTTTTTCACATCATTTTCACACATCACCCCCGTCCCCGGCCGTCTGGGAAGCCTGCAGTCCCAGCCAGGCCGCAGACTGTCGCCGTGCCGTGGCGGAAACCGAGCACTGCAAGAGAGGCGGCTTATGTACCAGCTCCGACGCGTCTGAAATCCATTCTCGTCCAATAAAAATGAACACAACCAGAACCAGAACCAGAGATCAGAGAAAAAAGGAGAAAAAGAGGAAAAAAAGAGGAAAAAAAGGAAAAAAAGAGGAAAAAAAATGAAAAAAAGAGGGGAAAAAGAAGGAAAAAATGGAAAAAAGAGGGGAAAAGAGGCGAAAAAAGAAGGAAAAAATTGAAAAGAGGAAAAAAGGACAAAATAGGGGAAAAAAAAGAGGAAAAAAGGACAAAATAGGGGAAAAAAAAGAGAAAAAAAGAGGGAAAAAAAGAGGAAAAAATATGAAAAAAGGACAAAAAGAGGAAAAAAGAGGAAAAAAGGAGGAGGAGGAGCAGGGATTTCTCGACATTTCTCATTTTTTCCTTCAAAATTTGCCTTTTTTTGTTGAAATTTCGCCCTTTCTCCGCTTTTTTTCCTTATTTTTTCCTTACTTTTACTCTTTTTTCCGCCTTTTCTTCCTTATTTTTCCTCTTTTTTTCGCCTTTTTTTCTTTCTTTTTTCCCCTTTTTTCCCTCTTGTATTGATTTTGATCCCTGATGATTTTTTCTCCCTGGCTCCAGCTCTGCTGGGGGAATACTGGCTCCAGCTGACTCTACTCAAGCTCAGGTCTACAGCTGACCTAACCTAACCTTCTAGAACCTTCTGTTCCTGCTGCTGAACCAGCTACAGTAGGTGATGACGTCACCAGAGGGGGCGGGGCCAGGGCTCGAGGGGGCGGGGCCAGGGGAGAAAAGAAAGAGGAAAAAAAGAGGAAAAAGAGGAAAAAGAGAGGAAAAAAAGGAAAAAATAGGAAAAAAGGAGAAAAGAGGGAAAAGAGAAGGAAAAAAAGAGGGGAAAAAGAAGGAAAAAATGGAAAAAAGAGGAAAAAAGGAGGGGAAAAAAAGAGGAAAAAAAGAGGGGAAAAGAGGCGAAAAAAAAGGATAAAATTGAAAAAAAGAGGAAAAAAGGACAAAGTAGGAAAAAAAAGAGAAAAAAAGGGGAAAAAAAGAGGAAAAATATGAAAAAAGGACAAACAGAGGAAAAAAGAGGAAAAAAGGAGAAAAGGAGGAGGAGGAGCAGGAATTTCTCGACATTTCTCATGTTTTCCTTCAAAATTTGCCTTTTTTTTGTTGAAATTTCGCCCTTTTTCCGCTTTTTTTCCTTATTTTTTCCTTACTTTTACTCTTTTTTCCGCCTTTTCTTCCTTATTTTTTCATTATTTTTCCTCTTTTTTTCGCCTTTTTTTCTTTCTTTTTTCCCCTTTTTTCCCCTCTTGTATTGATTTTGATCCCTGATGATTTTTTCTCCCTGGCTCCAGCTCTGCTGGGGGAATACTGGCTCCAGCTGACTCTACTCAAGCTCAGGTCTACAGCTGACCTAAACTAACCTTCTAGAACCTTCTGTTCCTGCTGCTGAACCAGCTACAGTAGGTGATGACGTCACCAGAGGGGGCGGGGCCAGGGCTCGAGGGGGCGGGGCCAGGGGAGAAAAGAAAGAGGAAAAAAAGAGAAAAAGAGGGAAAAAAGAGGAAAAAAATAAAAAAAGAGGGAAAAGGAAAAAATGGAAAAAAGGACAAAAGAAAAAAAAAAAGAGGAAAAAAAGAAAAAGAAAGAAAAAGAGGAAAAAAAAGAAAAAAGAGGAAAAAAAGAGAAAAAAAGGAAAAAAGAGGGAAAAGAGAAGGAAAAATGAGGACAAAATAGAGAAAAAAAGAGGAAAAAAAGGGAAAAAAGAGGAAAAGAAGAAAAAAAAAGGAAAAAGAAGGAAAAAATTGAAAAAAAGGACAAAATAGAGAAAAAAGAGGAAAAAAGGAAAAAAGAGGAAAAAAGAGGGAAAAGAGAAGGAAAAAATGAGGACAAAATAGAGAAAAAAGAGGAAAAAAGAGGAAAAGAAGAAAAAAAAGGAAAAAAGAGGAAAAAATAAGGAAAAAATTGAAAAAAGAGGACAAAATAGAGAAAAAAAAGAGGAAAAAAAGGAAAAAATAGGAAAAAAGAGGGAAAAAGAGGGAAAAAAGAGGAAAAAAAGAAGAAAAAAGGAAAGAAGAGGAAAAAAAGGGGGAAAAGAAGGAAAAAATGGAGAGAAAAATATTCTGAGGAAAAAAGTCAGAATTCTGGGCCACTTAAAAAAAAATAAACAGAATTCTGAGAAAAAAGTCAGAATTCTGAGAAAAAAAGTCAGAATTCTGACTTTAATCTCAGAATTCTGATCCCTTGCGGGGGTCACGGGGGTCTGCTGGAGCCTATCCCAGCTAATTTCAGGTGAGAGGCAGGGGTTACACCCTGGACAGGTCACCAGTCCATCACAGGGCCACATAGAAACACACAAACCATGCTCACAACCACACTCACGCTCACACCTACGGGCAATATACAATCACCAATTAACCTAATATGCATGTTTTTGGACTGTGGGAGGAAGCCGGAGTACCCGGAGAGAACCCACGCAAGCACGGGGAGAACATGCAAACTCCACACAGAAAGGCCCCTGCCGGGCCTGGGAGTCCAACCGGGGACCTTCTTGCTGTGAGGCAACAGTGCTAACCACTAATCCACCGTGCTCCCCCCCCCCCCCCCCCCCCCCAAAAAAAAAAAAAAAAAGGTCAGAATTCTCAGATTAAAGTCAGAATTCTGACTTTTTTCTCAGAATTCTGACTTTTTTCTCAGAATTCTGAAATTAAAGTCAGAATTCTGACTTTTTTCTCAGAATTCTGTTTATTTTTTTTTAAGTGGCCCAGAATTCTGACTTTTTTCTCAGAATTCTGACTTTTTTCTCAGAATTCTGAGATTAAAGTCAGAATTCTGACTTTTTTCTCAGAATTCTTTTTATTTTTTTTAACTGGCCCTAATACTCTTCCGTAGAAAGCGTTTAGGACAGGCTACGGGTAAGAAAGCGTGTGGCTCCACCAGGCGCGTCATTTCCACCGGGGACGGTGGGGACGCGTCCCCACCACTTTGTCTGACGAGCAGATTTGTCCCCACCACTTAAAAAAAAAAAAAAAAAAAATGTGTCCCGTATTTTCATTAACGCCCCATACACACGTTTGTCACACACACATCAACACTAAATTTATCAATAATGAACAAAATAAAACACAGGAAACATTAAGGCCAGCAAAATCTTAGTGGCGGGACGACAGGACCTGCTGCGTCTGTGCCCAGATCATGGATCTATTATATAGCCTAACGGCCCAGATCTTTATATGTGTGTGACAGACAGCGGGGAGGACTCGAGCTTCACCTCCAGGTAGGGGTTGGGAAATGGGAATTAAAAGTTGCGTTCCGCAGGCCCGGTTCTACGAGGGTGCATAAGCATGCATTGCACCCTCATTTTATGTGTCTTCATGCTCAGTTGAAAAGACGAAAAGTCTGAAAAAACTGACAAATGCGCGCTGGTCAAGCCTGATTTATGGTCCTGCGTTAAATCGACGGCGTAGCCTACGGCGTAGGTTACGCAGCGTCGCGTACCGTACGTTCGCATCCCTGCGTATCCTACGCCGTACGCTTTGCGTTGGTGCAACGCGGAACCATAAATCATCCAGGGTCCGTCACTGATCTGCTTCCAGCGCGCAGTTTCCTGCAGCAGCAAGACGCTGCGCTCTGCTGCTCCGTTAACACAAAGTAACCGTGGATATTCCCAAGTGGTTCAGCACAACGACACAAACAAGTTTACAGGACTGTCTCAGAAAATTAGAATATTGTGATAAAGTCCTTTATTTTTCTGGAGTCTAAAAATGTCATACTTCTGGATTCATTACAAATCAACTGAAATATTGCAAGCCTTTTATTATTTTAATATTGCTGATTATGGCTTACAGTTTAAGATTAAGATTCCCAGAATATTCTAATTTTTTTAGATAGGATATTTGAGTTTTCTTAAGCTGTAAGCCATGATCAGCAATATTAAAATAATAAAAGGCTTGCAATATGTATATGATGTTTCCGACAACCTAAATAAGACTGCAGAGATGGCTTTTAATATGGGGACAATATCGCGTCAATACGCATCATCTAATGCAATGCCTATTATTTATCATGAAACCTCAATTCGGAAGTAATGGGCCTAGCTCGTACCCAGCACTTTTCAAACCTTACTCAGGTTTATGGTAGATGTCCCCAGCACTTCTGAAATCAAACTGACGCCCATGGGCTCCACTGCTGCTCAACTCTGTGCTGACTCTGTAAGTGAAAACTCTTAACTGACGGGAGAGCTCAGCAGCAGCAGCAGCTCTTAAAGGTACAGCGTCACTAAATAAACACAAACCAAACAGTGTATTCCACTTCTATGGTTAACCTAAACACATTCAATTAGCATCAATCCAAAATGATTACTAATAAATATGCTAATTTCAGATCCAAATGACAACATAAACAATATAAATCTACTAAATGAATCATTATCATTGCCCCATACAGTCGAAATGTGGAGAAAAAAGTTGATGTACAGAACCAGAATCTTAGTGAGAAACACATGCTGCATGTTTCTATGTTAGTTAGAACTGGGAACTCGTCTTTCCACTTGTGACGCAAATGTACGGAAGAGAATCAGGGCAGGAGAAAAATACAAATCATATTTTAGAGGAGGAAGATTTTTTTTCATTATGCACTTAAAGTCAAAATGTCGAGAAAAAAAGTTGAAATTTTGAGAAACAAGTTTGAAGAGAAGCAGGGAGCTCCTGGAAGTCCTCTGGAGTTCACGAGAACCGGGGCCGAGCAGCGAGACTCGCAGCCGGCTCTGAGCCGGGATCTGGGCGCTCCGAGCCCGGATTCCCACGGCGGCGCCTCCGGGTTTGGGTTCCGGGTGCCGGGGATTGTGAGCGGCGGCGGCGGCGGCGGATCCTGCTGCTGGAAGCCACCCACCCACCCACCGGGGGATCACGCAGTTGTTGAACCTGGGATGGACACAGGAGGCTCCTGCTGAGCAACCACCGGGCTCTGAGCCGGGATCTGGGCGCGCATCCACGGCGCATCGTCGGCGTTCTGAGCGGCGGATCCCGGTCCAACCCGCCGGGGAGTGACGGGGCTTTGACCCGGGACTGGTAGCAGAGGCTCCCGGGGAAAGACCACGGGGATATCAGCCGGATCTGCCCCGGGGAAAGCGGCGATCGGACCCCGCAACCCCACGGCGGCGTCCGGCGCGTCCTCCGGGGCGAGTCCTCCGGGGCGAGTCCTGTCGGTTCCCGGGGATCCAACCGGCGGATTCCGGGGAAAATGCCCGTGAGCCCACGGGGATCCAGCCTGGGACTGAGCCCAGAGGAGCCAGCTGGTTTGGTAGCGGGGAACCTGCTGCTTCCCAGCGTGGTTCCCAGCTGATCTAACCCGGATCCGCTCCGCCGCGGCGCCGCGTCCGGCGGCGCATGTAACCGATCAAACCCGCTGAAAATGCCCGTTCCCCCGCCGGGATCCGACTGATCCGACACCCCACGACACCCGGCTGTCAACCCCCCCCCCCCCCCGTCCACAAGCCGGATCCGACCCCCGAACCCCAGTTCCAAAACCCTCGCGGGTTTGGATGGAGAAAAAAAAGCCCTCCCCGAGCCGGCCTCGGGACCCCGCTCTCCGCTATTCCTTGACCTCCCACGATTAAGCCCCCCCACTATTTACGTGCTGAGCATTGTTAAAGCCAGCTGGCCGAAAAGAAAGTCCACGGTCCTGGTACCATAGCCCGTTTTTGGGCCGCGCCGCCCCATGGCAGAAACCGGGTACTGCAGCTTCCGCCCCAAACAGCGGCAGAGACGCGTCGGAGCAGCTCGGAGCGGAGCAGAGCACGAGTTCGGGCCCCGGGACGGAGCCTGACCCTCCAGGACCGCACCTCCGTCCAGCATGTACACCTTTTTCACATCATTTTCACACATCACCCCCGTCCCCGGCCGTCTGGGAAGCCTGCAGTCCCAGCCAGGCCGCAGACTGTCGCCGTGCCGTGGCGGAAACCGAGCACTGCAAGAGAGGCGGCTTATGTACCAGCTCCGACGCGTCTGAAATCAAATCTCGTCCAATAAAAATGAACACAACCACAACCACAACCAGAACCAGAGATCAGAGAAAAAGAAAAGAGAAAAAGAGGAAAAAAATATGTCGTGAAATATTTGGTGTCATGAAGGTTTTGGTGTCATGAAGGTTTTGGTGACATGAAGGTTTTGGTGACATGAAGGTTTTGGTGACATGAAGGTTTTGGTGACATGAAGGTTTTGGTGACATGAAGGTTTTGGTGACATGAAGGTTTTGGTGACATGAAGGTTTTGGTGACATGAAGGTTTTGGTGACATGAAGGTTTTGGTGTCATGAAGGTTTTGGTGACATGAAGGTTTTGGTGACATGAAGGTTTTGGTGACATGAAGGTTTTGGTGACATGAAGGTTTTGGTGACATGAAGGTTTTGGTGACATGAAGGTTTTGGTGACATGAAGGTTTTGGTGTCATGAAGGTTTTGGTGACATGAAGTGTAACCCCTTTCCCAGGTAGCTAATTAGTAATGATGGGGTGTCGTAGTACACTGGAACGGGGCCTGAGTTCGTCTAGTTTTGGCGCAACATACCGATAAGGAATAACAATATGAAAATAATATGGCGGTGCCTCCAATGATATCTAAGAAGTAGAACAAATTAGGTACTTCCCCTTTAAAATGTCTTGACTGACTTATATTTCAAATAACCACAGAGTATTGACTTTATAATCAAAACACAGATTTATTTTTAGCAACAGTTATTTTATGAAACAATATGAAAGGTAGTCAAATTAGTTAACAGGTTCACTGTTGACCTTTAAAGGTGTAATGGTAACAAAGTTCAAAAACCCAATAAGGAACTCACTGTTTTGATCCACATTAAATCAGTGAATGAATGAAAATGACCATAAGTCACGATACCCACAGCCCACACTCACACACGCACTCACACCGGGCTGTTAAAGAAAATGGAAAATAAAATAAAGCGTTGCAGGCCCAGTCGATGCTCGTGAGCGGTGAGGCCAAAAACGAAAGGCCGGTTCACTGGGTTACCAGCATAAAATAACAGCACGTGCAAAAGTACTCACGAACCCAACAGTCAGAGATGTGGGGATGAGGGAAAAGGGCAGGAAGGCACGATGTGGTTTCGGCGGTCAGGATGAAGCGGGCAGCTTCACCAGGCAGGAACACGTGCTCTCAAGTACAGCAGCTTCAGCCTCTCCCGGTCCAGGGCTCTCCCGGTCCTCACTCTCTCCCATACGGCAAATGTGCAGTCCTGAACCAAATAACTCCTTTTAATTTTAACACCACAGGCTGACTCGTGGCAAAGACTCACAGTAAACACCATTAGCAATTGCTAGCCGCAATGCAAAATCATCAATATAAAAGTCTATGAGCATATTAAACCAACGGCTAGCAGCGCTTAGCATTTTAGCTCGTTTTTACACATGTCAAAAACAGTAAGTGCATAAAACACATTCATTTACCTCTGGCAGCTTCTCAGAGTACACACACATCCATTACACGACGACTCTCCGTCAGTCTTGGGAGTTTAGAATGTTCTTATTTTAATTTTACTATAGGCTTCAGCATACAGCTCTTCTGCTCGACGCAGCAAAAACGGCTCTGCCGATATATCATTGATGCGCCCGAGATGACGCTAAGCCCCTCCTACCTGAACAAGGTGAGGACAGGATTGGCTCAGGGCTGGTGGCCCAAGATGAGATCATGAGAGGATGCTCCACTGTACCCAAAATTAACACCAACAAAACCCTTTACTCTCTGACTTTTTAACTGTAAATAGAATGAATTTTTAACATGTTATACTACAGCATTTTTAAACATAGTTACACCTTATGAACTATTATTTATTATTAACTTAAAACATTTTATCCTCTAAATAAAGGATGAAATAAGAGCCACAGGGCTACAGAAAGTTTTGGTGTCATGAAATATTTGGTGACATGAAGGTTTTGGTGACATGAAGGTTTTGGTGACATGAAGGTTTTGGTGACATGAAGGTTTTGGTGACATGAAGGTTTTGGTGACATGAAGGTTTTGGTGTCATGAAGGTTTTGGTGACATGAAGGTTTTGGTGTCATGAAGGTTTTGGTGAAGGTTTTGGTGTCATGAAGGTTTTGGTGTCATGAAGGTTTTGGTGAAGGTTTTGGTGTCATGAAGGTTTTGGTGTCATGAAATATTTGGTGACATGAAGGTTTTGGTGTCATGAAATATTTGGTGACATGAAGGATTTGGTGACATGAAATATTTGGTGACATGAAGGTTTTGGTGACATGAAGGTTTTGGTGTCATGAAGGTTTTGGTGACATGAAGGTTTTGGTGTCATGAAGTATTTGGTGACATGAAGGTTTTGGTGTCATGAAATATTTGGTGACATGAAGGTTTTGGTGTCATGAAGGTTTTGGTGACATGAAGGTTTTGGTGTCATGAAATATTTGGTGTCATGAAGGTTTTGGTGTCATGAAATATTTGGTGACATGAAGGTTTTGGTGAAGGTTTTGGTGTCATGAAATATTTGGTGACATGAAGGTTTTGGTGTCATGAAATATTTGGTGTCATGAAGGTTTTGGTGTCATGAAATATTTGGTGACATGAAGGTTTTGGTGAAGGTTTTGGTGTCATGAAATATTTGGTGACATGAAGGTTTTGGTGTCATGAAGGTTTTGGTGTCATGAAGGTTTTGGTGTCATGAAGGTTTTGGTGTCATGAAATATTTGGTGACATGAAGGTTTTGGTGTCATGAAATATTTGGTGACATGAAGGTTTTGGTGTCATGAAGGTTTTGGTGTCATGAAGGTTTTGGTGTCATGAAGGTTTTGGTGTCATGAAGGTTTTGGTGTCATGAAATATTTGGTGACATGAAGGTTTTGGTGTCATGAAATATTTGGTGACATGAAGGTTTTGGTGACATGAAGGTTTTGGTGTCATGAAATATTTGGTGACATGAAGGTTTTGGTGTCATGAAATATTTGGTGACATGAAGGTTTTGGTGTCATGAAGGTTTTGGTTTCATGAAATATTTGGTGACATGAAGGTTTTGGTGTCATGAAGGTTTTGGTGAAGGTTTTGGTGACATGAAGGTTTTGGTGACATGAAGGTTTTGGTGACATGAAGGTTTTGGTGTCATGAAATATTTGGTGACATGAAGGTTTTGGTGTCATGAAATATTTGGTGACATGAAGGTTTTGGTGTCATGAAGGTTTTGGTTTCATGAAATATTTGGTGTCATGAAGGTTTTGGTGACATGAAGGTTTTGGTGTCATGAAGGTTTTGGTGTCATGAAGGTTTTGGTGTCATGAAGGTTTTGGTGACATGAAGGTTTTGGTGTCATGAAGGTTTTGGTGACATGAAATATTTGGTGTCATGAAGGTTTTGGTGACATGAAGGTTTTGGTGACATGAAGGTTTTGGTGTCATGAAGGTTTTGGTGACATGAAGGTTTTGGTGTCATGAAATATTTGGTGACATGAAGGTTTTGGTGTCATGAAATATTTGGTGTCATGAAGGTTTTGGTGTCATGAAGGTTTTGGTGTCATGAAATATTTGGTGACATGAAGGTTTTGGTGACATGAAGGTTTTGGTGTCATGAAATATTTGGTGACATGAAGGTTTTGGTGTCATGAAATATTTGGTGTCATGAAGGTTTTGGTTTCATGAAATATTTGGTGTCATGAAGGTTTTGGTGTCATGAAGGTTTTGGTGAAGGTTTTGGTGACATGAAGGTTTTGGTGACATGAAGGTTTTGGTGTCATGAAATATTTGGTGACATGAAGGTTTTGGTGTCATGAAATATTTGGTGACATGAAGGTTTTGGTGTCATGAAGGTTTTGGTTTCATGAAATATTTGGTGTCATGAAGGTTTTGGTGACATGAAGGTTTTGGTGAAGGTTTTGGTGACATGAAGGTTTTGGTGTCATGAAGGTTTTGGTGACATGAAATATTTGGTGTCATGAAGGTTTTGGTGACATGAAGGTTTTGGTGTCATGAAGGTTTTGGTGACATGAAGGTTTTGGTGTCATGAAGGTTTTGGTGACATGAAGGTTTTGGTGTCATGAAGGTTTTGGTGACATGAAGGTTTTGGTGACATGAAGGTTTTGGTGACATGAAGGTTTTGGTGACATGAAGGTTTTGGTGACATGAAGGTTTTGGTGTCATGAAGGTTTTGGTGACATGAAATATTTGGTGTCATGAAGGTTTTGGTGACATGAAGGTTTTGGTGTCATGAAGGTTTTGGTGACATGAAGGTTTTGGTGTCATGAAGGTTTTGGTGACATGAAGGTTTTGGTGTCATGAAGGTTTTGGTGTCATGAAGGTTTTGGTGTCATGAAGGTTTTGGTGTCATGAAATATTTGGTGACATGAAGGTTTTGGTGACATGAAGGTTTTGGTGTCATGAAATATTTGGTGACATGAAGGTTTTGGTGTCATGAAATATTTGGTGACATGAAGGTTTTGGTGTCATGAAGGTTTTGGTTTCATGAAATATTTGGTGTCATGAAGGTTTTGGTGTCATGAAGGTTTTGGTGTCATGAAGGTTTTGGTGTCATGAAGGTTTTGGTGACATGAAGGTTTTGGTGTCATGAAGGTTTTGGTGTCATGAAGGTTTTGGTGTCATGAAATATTTGGTGACATGAAGGTTTTGGTTTCATGAAATATTTGGTGTCATGAAATATTTGGTGACATGAAGGTTTTGGTGACATGAAGGTTTTGGTGACATGAAGGTTTTGGTGTCATGAAGGTTTTGGTGACATGAAGGTTTTGGTGTCATGAAGGTTTTGGTGTCATGAAGGTTTTGGTGTCATGAAATATTTGGTGACATGAAGGTTTTGGTGACATGAAGGTTTTGGTGTCATGAAGGTTTTGGTGACATGAAGGTTTTGGTTTCATGAAATATTTGGTGTCATGAAATATTTGGTGACATGAAGGTTTTGGTGACATGAAGGTTTTGGTGACATGAAGGTTTTGGTGTCATGAAGGTTTTGGTTACATGAAGGTTTTGGTGTCATGAAGGTTTTGGTGTCATGAAATATTTGGTGACATGAAGGTTTTGGTGTCATGAAGGTTTTGGTGTCATGAAGGTTTTGGTGTCATGAAGGTTCTGGTGACATGAAATATTTGGTGTCATGAAGGTTTTGGTGACATGAAGGTTTTGGTGACATGAAATATTTGGTGACATGAAGGTTTTGGTGACATGAAGGTTTTGGTGACATGAAATATTTGGTGTCATGAAGGTTTTGGTGTCATGAAGGTTTTGGTGACATTAAATATTTGGTGTCATGAAGGTTTTGGTGTCATGAAGGTTTTGGTGACATGAAGGTTTTGGTGACATGAAATATTTGGTGACATGAAGGTTTTGGTGACATGAAGGTTTTGGTGTCATGAAATATTTGGTGTCATGAAGGTTTTGGTGTCATGAAGGTTTTGGTGACATGAAATATTTGGTGACATGAAGGTTTTGGTGACATGAAATATTTGGTGTCATGAAGGTTTTGGTGACATGAAGGTTTTGGTGACATGAAGGTTTTGGTGACATGAAGGTTTTGGTGACATGAAATATTTGGTGACATGAAGGTTTTGGTGACATGAAATATTTGGTGACATGAAGGTTTTGGTGACATGAAATATTTGGTGTCATGAAGGTTTTGGTGACATGAAGGTTTTGGTGACATGAAGGTTTTGGTGTCATGAAGGTTTTGGTGACATGAAATATTTGGTGACATGAAGGTTTTGGTGACATGAAATATTTAGTGACATGAAGGTTTTGGTGACATGAAGGTTTTGGTGACATGAAGGTTTTGGTGTCATGAAGGTTTTGGTGACATGAAGGTTTTGGTGACATGAAGGTTTTGGTGTCATGAAGGTTTTGGTGTCATGAAGGTTTTGGTGTCATGAAGGTTTTGGTGTCATGAAATATTTGGTGACATGAAGGTTTTGGTGTCATGAAGGTTTTGGTGACATGAAATATTTGGTGACATGAAGGTTTTGGTGACATGAAATATTTGGTGACATGAAGGTTTTGGTGACATGAAGGTTTTGGTTTCATGAAGGTTTTGGTGTCATGAAGGTTTTGGTGTCATGAAATATTTGGTGACATGAAGGTTTTGGTGACATGAAGGTTTTGGTGACATGAAGGTTTTGGTGTCATGAAATATTTGGTGACATGAAGGTTTTTGTGTCATGAAGGTTTTGGTGACATGAAGGTTTTGGTGTCATGAAATATTTGGTGACATGAAGGTTTTGGTGAAATGAAGCTTTTGGTGTCATGAAATATTTGGTGACATGAAGGTTTTGGTGTCATGAAGGTTTTGGTGTCATGAAGGTTTTGGTGACATGAAGGTTTTGGTGTCATGAAATATTTGGTGACATGAAGGTTTTGGTGTCATGAAGGTTTTGGTGACATGAAGGTTTTGGTGTCATGAAGGTTTTGGTGACATGAAGTTTTTGGTGTCATGAAGGTTTTGGTGACATGAAGGTTTTGGTGACATGAAGGTTTTGG
Organism: Cololabis saira; assembly: GCF_033807715.1. NCBI lineage: Eukaryota > Metazoa > Chordata > Actinopteri > Beloniformes > Belonidae > Cololabis > Cololabis saira. The sequence continues at coordinate 36,309,892 of NC_084608.1, forward strand.
TGTCATGAAATATTTGGTTACATGAAGGTTTTGGTTACATGAAGGTTTTGGTGTCATGAAGGTTTTGGTGAAGGTTTTGGTGACATGAAATATTTGGTGACATGAAGGTTTTGGTGTCATGAAATATTTGGTGACATGAAGGTTTTGGTGACATGAAGGTTTTGGTGTCATGGAGGCTTTGGTGTCATGAAGGTTTTGGTGACATGAAGGTTTTGGTGTCATGAAATATTTGGTGTCATGAAGGTTTTGGTGACATGAAGGTTTTGGTGTCATGAAGGTTTTGGTGTCATGAAGGTTTTGGTGACATGAAGGTTTTGATGTCATGAAGGTTTTGGTGAAGGTTTTGGTGACATGAAGGTTTTGGTGTCATGAAGGTTTTGGTGACATGAAGGTTTTGGTGACATGAAGGTTTTGGTGACATGAAGGTTTTGGTGTCATGAAGGTTTTGGTGACATGAAGGTTTTGGTGTCATGAAGGTTTTGGTGAAGGTTTTGGTGACATGAAGGTTTTGGTGTCATGAAGGTTTTGGTGACATGAAGGTTTTGGTGTCATGAAATATTTGGTGACATGAAGGTTTTGGTGTCATGAAGGTTTTGGTGTCATGAAGGTTTTGGTGTCATGAAATATTTGGTGACATGAAATATTTGGTGTCATGAAATATTTGGTGTCATGAAATATTTGGTGTCATGAAATATTTGGTGTCATGAAATATTTGGTGACATGAAATATTTGGTGTCATGAAATATTTGGTGACATGAAGGTTTTGGTGAAGGTTTTGGTGACATGAAATATTTGGTGTCATGAAGGTTTTGGTGACATGAAGGTTTTGGTGAAGGTTTTGGTGTCATGAAGGTTTTGGTGAAGGTTTTGGTGACATGAAGGTTTTGGTGACATGAAGGTTTTGGTGACATGAAATATTTGGTGTCATGAAGGTTTTGGTGACATGAAGGTTTTGGTGACATGAAATATTTGGTGTCATGAAGGTTTTGGTAACATGAAGGTTTTGGTGTCATGAAGGTTTTGGTGACATGAAGGTTTTGGTGAAGGGTTTGGTGACATGAAGGTTTTGGTGACATGAAATATTTGGTGACATGAAGGTTTTGGTGACATGAAGGTTTTGGTGAAGGTTTTGGTGACATGAAGGTTTTGGTGACATGAAGGTTTTGGTGAAGGGTTTGGTGACATGAAGGTTTTGGTGACATGAAATATTTGGTGACATGAAGGTTTTGGTGACATGAAGGTTTTGGTGAAGGTTTTGGTGACATGAAGGTTTTGGTGACATGAAGGTTTTGGTGAAGGTTTTGGTGACATGAAGGTTTTGGTGACATGAAGGTTTTGGTGTCATGAAATATTTGGTGACATGAAATATTTGGTGTCATGAAGGTTTTGGTGTCATGAAGGTTTTGGTGACATGAAGGTTTTGGTGTCATGAAGGTTTTGGTGACATGAAGGTTTTGGTGTCATGAAGGTTTTGGTGACATGAAGGTTTTGGTGAAGGTTTTGGTGTCATGAAGGTTTTGGTGACATGAAGGTTTTGGTGAAGGTTTTGGTGACATGAAGGTTTTGGTGTCATGAAGGTTTTGGTGACATGAAGGTTTTGGTGTCATGAAGGTTTGGGTGTCATGAAATATTTGGTGTCATGAAGGTTTTGGTGACATGAAGGTTTTGGTGTCATGAAGGTTTTGGTGACATGAAGGTTTTGGTGACATGAAGGTTTTGGTGTCATGAAGGTTTTGGTGAAGGTTTTGGTGACATGAAATATTTGGTGTCATGAAGGTTTTGGTGAAGGTTTTGGTGACATGAAGGTTTTGGTGAAGGTTTTGGTGACATGAAATATTTGGTGTCATGAAGGTTTTGGTGTCATGAAGGTTTTGGTGAAGGTTTTGGTGACATGAAGGTTTTGGTGACATGAAGGTTTTGGTGTCATGAAGGTTTTGGTGTCATGAAGGTTTTGGTGAAGGTTTTGGTGACATGAATGTTTTGGTGAAGGTTTTGGTGACATGAAGGTTTTGGTGACATGAAGGTTTTGGTGTCATGAAGGTTTTGGTGTCATGAAGGTTTTGGTGAAGGTTTTGGTGACATGAAGGTTTTGGTGAAGGTTTTGGTGTCATGAAATATTTGGTGTCATGAAGGTTTTGGTGACATGAAGGTTTTGGTGTCATGAAGGTTTTGGTGACATGAAGGTTTTGGTGAAGGTTTTGGTGACATGAAGGTTTTGGTGAAGGTTTTGGTGAAGGTTTTGGTGACATGAAGGTTTTGGTGAAGGTTTTGGTGTCATGAAATATTTGGTGTCATGAAGGTTTTGGTGTCATGAAGGTTTTGGTGTCATGAATGTTTTGGTGAAGGTTTTGGTGAAGGTTTTGGTGACATGAAGGTTTTGGTGTCATGAAGGTTTTGGTGTCATGAAGGTTTTGGTGACATGAAGGTTTTGGTGACATGAAGGTTTTGGTGAAGGTTTTGGTGACATGAAGGTTTTGGTGTCATGAAGGTTTTGGTGTCATGAAGGTTTTGGTGACATGAAGGTTTTGGTGACATGAAGGTTTTGGTGTCATGAAGGTTTTGGTGTCATGAAGGTTTTGGTGTCATGAAGGTTTTGGTGACATGAAGGTTTTGGTGTCATGAAATATTTGGTGACATGAAGGTTTTGGTGTCATGAAGGTTTTGGTGTCATGAAGGTTTTGGTGTCATGAAATATTTGGTGACATGAAATATTTGGTGTCATGAAATATTTGGTGTCATGAAATATTTGGTGTCATGAAATATTTGGTGACATGAAATATCTGGTGTCATGAAATATTTGGTGACATGAAGGTTTTGGTGAAGGTTTTGGTGACATGAAATATTTGGTGTCATGAAGGTTTTGGTGACATGAAGGTTTTGGTGAAGGTTTTGGTGTCATGAAGGTTTTGGTGAAGGTTTTGGTGACATGAAGGTTTTGGTGACATGAAGGTTTTGGTGACATGAAATATTTGGTGTCATGAAGGTTTTGGTGACATGAAGGTTTTGGTGACATGAAATATTTGGTGTCATGAAGGTTTTGGTAACATGAAGGTTTTGGTGTCATGAAGGTTTTGGTGAAGGTTTTGGTGACATGAAGGTTTTGGTGACATGAAGGTTTTGGTGACATGAAATATTTGGTGACATGAAGGTTTTGGTGACATGAAATATTTTGTGTCATGAAGGTTTTGGTGACATGAAGGTTTTGGTGAAGGTTTTGGTGACATGAAGGTTTTGGTGACATGAAGGTTTTGGTGAAGGGTTTGGTGACATGAAGGTTTTGGTGTCATGAAGGTTTTGGTGAAGGTTTTGGGGACATGAAGGTTTTGGTGTCATGAAATATTTGGTGACATGAAGGTTTTGGTGTCATTAAGGTTTTGGTGACATGAAGGTTTTGGTGACATGAAGGTTTTGGTGTCATGAAATATTTGGTGACATGAAATATTTGGTGTCATGAAGGTTTTGGTGTCATGAAGGTTTTGGTGACATGAAGGTTTTGGTGTCATGAAGGTTTTGGTGACATGAAGGTTTTGGTGTCATGAAGGTTTTGGTGACATGAAGGTTTTGGTGAAGGTTTTGGTGTCATGAAGGTTTTGGTGACATGAAGGTTTTGGTGAAGGTTTTGGTGACATGAAGGTTTTGGTGTCATGAAGGTTTTGGTGACATGAAGGTTTTGGTGTCATGAAGGTTTGGGTGTCATGAAATATTTGGTGTCATGAAGGTTTTGGTGACATGAAGGTTTTGGTGTCATGAAGGTTTTGGTGACATGAAGGTTTTGGTGACATGAAGGTTTTGGTGTCATGAAGGTTTTGGTGAAGGTTTTGGTGACATGAAATATTTGGTGTCATGAAGGTTTTGGTGAAGGTTTTGGTGACATGAAGGTTTTGGTGACATGAAGGTTTTGGTGTCATGAAGGTTTTGGTGTCATGAAGGTTTTGGTGAAGGTTTGGTGACATGAAGGTTTTGGTGAAGGTTTTGGTGTCATGAAATATTTGGTGTCATGAAGGTTTTGGTGTCATGAAGGTTTTGGTGAAGGTTTTGGTGACATTAAGGTTTTGGTGACATGAAGGTTTTGGTGACATGAAGGTTTTGGTGACATGAAATATTTGGTGTCATGAAGGTTTTGGTGTCATGAAGGTTTTGGTGAAGGTTTTGGTGACATGAAGGTTTTGGTGACATGAAGGTTTTGGTGTCATGAAGGTTTTGGTGTCATGAAGGTTTTGGTGAAGGTTTTGGTGACATGAATGTTTTGGTGAAGGTTTTGGTGACATGAAGGTTTTGGTGACATGAAGGTTTTGGTGTCATGAAGGTTTTGGTGTCATGAAGGTTTTGGTGAAGGTTTTGGTGACATGAAGGTTTTGGTGAAGGTTTTGGTGTCATGAAATATTTGGTGTCATGAAGGTTTTGGTGACATGAAGGTTTTGGTGTCATGAAGGTTTTGGTGACATGAAGGTTTTGGTGAAGGTTTTGGTGACATGAAGGTTTTGGTGAAGGTTTTGGTGTCATGAAATATTTGGTGTCATGAAGGTTTTGGTGTCATGAAGGTTTTGGTGTCATGAATGTTTTGGTGAAGGTTTTGGTGAAGGTTTTGGTGACATGAAGGTTTTGGTGTCATGAAGGTTTTGGTGTCATGAAGGTTTTGGTGACATGAAGGTTTTGGTGACATGAAGGTTTTGGTGAAGGTTTTGGTGACATGAAGGTTTTGGTGTCATGAAGGTTTTGGTGTCATGAAGGTTTTGGTGACATGAAGGTTTTGGTGTCATGAAGGTTTTGGTGTCATGAAGGTTTTGGTGTCATGAAGGTTTGGGTGTCATGAAGGTTTTGGTGACATGAAGGTTTTGGTGTCATGAAGGTTTTGGTGTCATGAAGGTTTGGGTGTCATGAAATATTTGGTGACATGAAGGTTTTGGTGTCATGAAGGTTTTGGTGACATGAAATATTTGGTGTCATGAAGGTTTTGGTGTCATGAAGGTTTTGGTGACATGAAGGTTTTGGTGTCATGAAGGTTTGGGTGTCATGAAATATTTGGTGACATGAAGGTTTTGGTGTCATGAAGGTTTTGGTGACATTAAATATTTGGTGTCATGAAGGTTTTGGTGTCATGAAGGTTCTGGTGTCATGAAGGTTTTGGTGACATGAAGGTTTTGGTGACATGAGGGTTTTGGTGACATGAAGGTTTTGGTGTCATGAAGGTTTTGGTGACATGAAGGTTTTGGTGTCATGAAGGTTTTGGTGACATGAAGGTTTTGGTGTCATGAAATATTTGGTGACATGAAATATTTGGTGACATGAAGGTTTTGGTGTCATGAAGGTTTTGGTGACATGAAGGTTTTGGTGTCATGAAATATTTGGTGACATCAAGGTTTTGGTGTCATGAAGGTTTTGGTGTCATGAAATATTTGGTGACATGAAATATTTGGTGTCATGAAATATTTGGTGTCATGAAATATTTGGTGTCATGAAATATTTGGTGACATGAAATATTTGGTGTCATGAAATATTTGGTGACATGAAATATTTGGTGTCATGAAATATTTGGTGACATGAAGGTTTTGGTGTCATGAAGGTTTTGGTGTCATGAAATATTTGGTGACATCAAGGTTTTGGTGTCATGAAGGTTTTGGTGTCATGAAATATTTGGTGACATGAAATATTTGGTGTCATGAAATATTTGGTGTCATGAAATATTAGGTGACATGAAATGTCACCAAACCACTGCCCGAGACTGCGGCTCGGGCAGTCTTGGAGGCAAAAACTCGGGTCTGGGAGGAGTTCGGGGAGGCCATGGAGGAGGACTTTCGGTCGGCCTCAAGGAAATTCTGGAGGACCGTTCGGCGCCTCAGAAGGGGGAAGCAGTACTCTGCCGGCACCGTTTATGGTGCTGGTGGGGAGCTGTTGACCTCGACTGGGGACATTGTCGGACGGTGGAAGGAATACTTTGAGGATCTCCTTAACCCGACTGACATGCCTTCCACTGAGGAAGCAGAGAGTGGGGACTCTGGGGCGTGCTCATCCATCACCCAAGCCGAGGTCACCGAGGTGGTTCGTAAGCTCCTCAGTGGGCGGGCACCGGGGGTGGATGAGATTCGCCCTGAGTACCTCAAGTCTCTGGATGTCGTAGGGCTGTCTTGGCTGACACGCCTCTGCGACATTGCATGGAGGAAGGGGACAGTACCGCTGGGGTGGCAAACCGGGGTGGTGGTCCCTCTGTTTAAAAAGGGGGACCGGAGAGTGTGTTCCAACTACAGGGGGATCACACTTCTCAGCCTCCCGGGGAAAGTCTACGCCAGGGTACTGGAGAGATTACGGCCGATAGTCGAACCTCGGATTCAGGAGGAACAATGCGGTTTTCGTCCCGGTCGTGGAACACTGGACCAGCTCTATACCCTCCGCAGGGTGCTCGAGGGTTCATGGGAATTTGCCCAACCAGTCTACATGTGTTTTGTGGACTTGGAGAAGGCATTTGACCGTGTCCCTCGTGCCATCCTGTGGGGGGTGCTGAGTGAGTATGGAGTCCGGGGCCCTCTACTAAGGGCTGTCCGGTCTCTGTATGATCGAAGCAGGAGTCTGGTTCGCATTGCCGGCAGTAAGTCAGACTTGTTCCCGGTGCATGTTGGACTCCGGCAGGGCTGCCCTTTGTCACCGGTCCTGTTCATAATTTTTATGGACAGGATTTCTAGGCGCAGCCAGGGGCCGGAGGGGATCCGGTTTGGGAACCTCAGGATTTCATCTCTGCTTTTTGCAGATGATGTTGTCCTGTTGGCTTCATCAGATCGGGACCTCCAGCATGTGCTGGGGCGGTTTGCGGCCGAGTGCGACGCGGCAGGGATGAGAATCAGCACCTCCAAGACGGAGGCCATGGTTCTCCACCGGGAAAGGGTGGCATGCCTTCTCCGGGTGGGTGGAGAAGTCCTGCCCCAGGTGGAGGAGTTCAAGTATCTCGGGATCTTGTTCACGAGTGAGGGAACAATGGAGCGTGAGATTGACAGACGGATCGGTGCAGCGTCCGCAGTAATGCGGTCGATGTACCGGACCGTCGTGGTGAAGAGGGAGCTGAGTCGAAAGGCGAAGCTCTCGATTTACCGGTCAATCTACGCTCCTACCCTCACCTATGGTCATTGTAGCTGAGAATGAGGGTTCAGGGGTGATAGACGTCGCCAAGGGGTGTTTGACCAAACACGAGGGAGGCAGAACTTTCCTTTTACCAGTTTATTAGGCTGGAGGAATTTGTGTGGTCTACACAAGAAACAAAATACAAACAATATTAACACCAAAATTGTCTGAATAATGAAATTATAAACAGTTACATCTTTGATTAGAAAAGACTAACTTAATACACGAAAATATGCAGCGAATCAACACAAAATGCAGTCACTTAAAGGTAAGTACTGAAATGAGAGGCTTAAATGCATATAGCGGTCTGTGGCTCCATCTAGTGGTCGGGGATCGCAACTACACCGCTTTCCTCTCAGCACGTGACGCATTAACAGCGATGTAATTAACACATAAGAGGCTAAATAGGCTGCGTAAACATCACACTGCGAGAATAGCTGATTGCAATGTCAGGTTAACTACTAGAACTAACAGAGGTATTCAGTATGCACATAAAAACAGCAGATTCAGGCAGTTTAACCACTAGGCAAGTTTAGGAACATGGTAATAACGCATATTACACTTACTTTTGCCTTTTCACGCACACAACAAGCTGTAACTAATAATAAACTGGTGGTAAGTTAACCAAACAAGTCTTTCTGCTCCGGTCTCCTTCTCATCTCCTCCCAGGGACTTCCAACGCAGCAGGTTCACTGCGTGTGCAGTCAGCCCTGATTGGCTGCTGCCACTCAATGAGCACATGAGAGGGGGGGGGTGGCCATACACATGCACACCGCATGTCCACTCTCACCTCAGAGTCTCTTAAACAGTCATGAACTTTGGGAAGTGACCGAAAGGACAAGATCGCGGATACAAGCGGCCGAGATGAGTTTCCTCCGCAGGGCGGCTGGACGCTCCCTTAGAGATGAGTTTCCTCCGCAGGGCGGCTGGACGCTCCCTTAGAGATGAGTTTCCTCCGCAGGGTGGCTGGACGCTCCCTTAGAGATGAGTTTCCTCTGCAGGGTGGCTGGACGCTCCCTTAGAGAGAGGGTGAGGAGTTCGGTCACCCGGGAGGAGCTCGGAGTCGAGCCGCTACTCCTCCACATTGAGAGGAGTCAGCTGAGGTGGCTTGGGCATCTGTACCGGATGCCTCCTGGACGCCTCCCTAGGGAGGTGTTCCAGGCATGTCCCTCCTCCCTAGGGAGGTGTTCCAGGCATGTCCCTCCTCCCTAGGGAGGTGTTCCAGGCATGTCCCACCGGGAGGAGACCCCGGGGAAGACCCAGGACACGCTGAGAGACTATGTCTCTCGGCTGGCCTGGGAACGCCTCGGATTCCCCCCCGGAGGAGCTGGAGGAAGTGTCTGGGGTGAGGGAAGTCTGGGCATCCCTGCTGAGGCTGCTGCCCCCGCGACCCGGTAACGGAAAAGCGGGAGAAGATGAGTGAGATGAGAGTGTAGTACTCTGTCAGCACGTTATAGTATAGTATATTTTTATAGTATATATCATATATTATAGTACTCTGTCAGCACGTTATAGTATAGTATATTTTTATAGTATATATTTCATATATTATAGTGTAACAAATTGTATTCGAAAGTGTTTTTTCAATAAAGGATTGCAACAGTTCGCCCTCTAGCGGTTAAACAAGGTAACTGCAGTCAGTGTAAAGTTACAAGGTTTAAATGACAAAAGTACTTCCTGTTATTCCTTTCAAAATAAATCCACAATAAACAGTTAAAAAGACAAAACGAGTCTGTTTCGAGGAGAAATTAGTGCAAAAACAATGTTAATCTGTCTTCTGTCATTAATTAATGTAATTACAGTCGGTAATTTATGAATAGTTCTGTAAATAAAATGAATTACAGACGATAATGTCATTAAATGGAAGAAAACTGTAGTTTCTAGTGTCACCACCAGAGGGCGGTCGTAACACCGTAACACCAGTCATGAAACTGTAGAAAAACAAAGAAAAGCTACAAATGTTTTTTATTTTGTTGTATTTCATTTTATTTGTGTTGTTATTAAAACTGCTGCCTCAGTAAAGTTGTAGATTGTATAACTGTATAAACTTTATACAAAATAGTGTTAAAAGCTATGTATTTACTTTACTTTAAACAAAAACAGCGGACCAAAGTGCAAAACTGCAATAAAAGACAATATTGACAAGACACAAGACATGAAACATAAAACAGATCATGAAACCTAAAACAGAAAAGAATCGAGGACCGGACATGTTTAACATACCGGCT